>NC_041391.1:72837072-72849167 GCF_002162155.2 Triticum dicoccoides | reverse complement strand
TGGAGAGGCTATTCAAGCCATCCGTACAGTGGTAAGGAGAATCCGGAAATAACAATCCAGACCCAACCGCACCACCTGACATCAAACATTCTGACGTAACTGAAGGCTTTGCCAACGAGGTAACATCCTCAGCCCACATAATAATGGCAGTAATTGCCCCGTGGACAGAACCATTCTTAGCCTACTTAACTTGGCAGGAACTTCCTGAGGACCAAAATGAGGCACGCTGCATAGTGCGGCGATCTAAAGCCTATAAAGTCCACAAAGGAGAGCTTTATAAGAAAAGCACCACCGGAGTCCTTCAAAGGTGTATCTCCGAAGAGGAAGGGCGGAACCTTCTGGCTGAAATTCATGCCGGACTCGGCGGGCACCATGCCGCAGCCCGGGCCCTTGTAAGCAAGGCCTTCCGTACTGGATTTTACTGGCCGACGGCCCGGGCAGATGCTCAGGACTTAGTCCAACGATGTGTCGGTTGCCAATTATTTGCTAACCAAAGCCACATGCCACCTACCGCCCTCCAAACTATACCCATTACCTGGCCTTTTGCGGTCTGGGGGCTTGACATGGTTGGACCCCTTAAAGGTGGAACCCACAAGCAAAAATACCTACTGGTCATGGTGGACAAATTCACCAAATGGATAGAGGCCAAGCCTGTTAAGACGGCCGAATCCGGACCGGTGATAGAATTCATATCAGGGGTCGTACACCGTTACGGCGTCCCCCACAACATCATCACTGATAACGGCACGAACTTTACGGCCGATGAGGTTAAACTCTGGTGCAAAAACATGGGCATCAAGCTCGACTATGCTTCAGTCTATCACCCACAAACTAACGGTCAAGTCGAGCGAGCAAATGGTCTAATCATGAGCGGCATCAAACCCAGATTAGTGCGATCCCTCAAGGAATGTAACACGCACTGGGTAGAAGAGCTCGACTCCGTACTATGGGGGCTGCGGACCACGCCGAATCGCACTACCAGATTCACACCATTCTTTATGGTATACAGCGCAGAGGCACTCCTGCCCTGCGACATAATTCATGACTCACCTCGCATGCGCATGTATGAGGAAAGAGAAGCCGAGCTCGATCGGCAGGACAGTTTGGACGCATTGGAGGAGGAGCGCGACGTGGCAAAAGCCCGTTCCGCATTCTATCAACAGCAGGCTCGAAGATATCAAAGCAGAGATGTACGGGCCAAAACCTACAATGTTGGCGAACTAGTTCTACGCCTGCCGGACAAGAAAAAGGACAAACTCAAGCCCAAATGGGAAGGTCCATTCATAATCGACCAAGTCCTAACTGGTGGAGCGTACCGTCTACGAAATGCATCGGATAACTGACTTGAACCGAACCCATGGAACACAGCACGCCTACGAAGATTCTACGCCTAGCGCCGGACTCTGTGTTCGTCTCCTTCCTCTATCTATTTTTTACACATTAGCTGCCTTATATTTCTCTCCTTCTCCCTCCTTTTTCTTACAAGCCTTTAAGGGCTCGCTTGCGCATTGTTCGCACATAATTGACGCACTACCCGCGCTCATCATACCTGGGGGGTTCTTTATCAGAAGCTTGTATATGCAGGCCTCATGCCCAACACATGTGTCACACTTCCGCATGTACCTTTTATTCACCATTATATGCATCGATATGACTTAAGTTTTGGCCAAGCTGGGTTGCCTGGCTCCTGTGCTTACCCCTATGTTCCCGATTGTTCGGCTAGGTGGTAAAGGGAGCGCCTCTGCGATTGTTACCGCCGGGTCAGCCGGATGTGTACCTCAGACTGGGTGAAGCCGAAAGCTAGCGTTCTTAAGAGAATATTCGGTCGGTGAACTAAAAGATGATTTTTCACTTGTTTATTTATCCGCCCCCAGATGCTTTTCTGCTTTCTTTCGCAGTCCTGACATGCAATTTAGGGCATGCCTCCCAGGGAAAGGAACCCCTAATGGAACTATTCTCCCTGGAAGATGTTTCTTACTAACCATGTAATATAACATAACTAGTTGGGCACTTGTCTGCTAAAGCACTAATGACCCCTACGCCTGGTCTCCACGCATGCCCCGGTTCTTACATAACCGAGAGGGTATTCAGAAACACTCCGGACTATTGGGTACAGAGGTTGAAGCGAAAAGGTCCGCAATGACAAATGATCTACAATCCGGCTAGAAGGCATTTTACATGTCATTTTAAATTACATAGTCAATTTGACTGGGTATATTCTTCTTGAATACCATCCAACAGGCTGTCCAATTTACAGTCCTGTTGGAATACTTGGCAGCCAACTCTACCTGGCCATACACTAAACTGACAGGGATCTCCTTCTCGTCGGGCCCCACAGGTCCGACCTCAGCCATGTGGTTCGGGTCAGCCTTCGTGTACCTCGTCTTCACCATGGCCCAGGCCTCCCTGGCTCCTTGATGATAGTCCGATATCTTCCATAAACGGAAGCGCTGCCGCGCTCCCTTTAGCTTCTCTGCGAGCTCTCCAAGGCCTTCGAGCATGGAGAGGGACGGCCACAAAGCCTGGACGACGCCTTGCATTGCCTGCCGAACTCGTTCGTGCAGTTGCGATAGCTCGGGAAGATGGTCACCCGTAGAACCGGGCATTTCCTCCGCAGGCCGACCTGTCAGCATACCTACAGACATAACTCTGTCAATCGACTTCCTCGCTGAACTCTTTTTTTGAAGGTTCGTTCAATCACTTACTAAAAATGCCGCGTCGAAGTCGCCGATTCTCCTATACGGAATCCGACATCTGAGCACGAACATCCTTTAGTTCCTCACCCAGCTGGGTGTTGGCATCTTGAAGCTTGTTCTTCTCTTGCCTCACCCTCGTAAGCATGCTCTCGCCAGCCTTTAATTGGAGCAAGAGTTGTTGCTTGTCCGGATCCACTCCGGCGCCATCTGTACTGTTGTTGTCAGAATTGCACACGTACCGCACTTCACAACATACTCATCTTTCGAAGCATATATTACCTGAGGGGGTCTCCTTGGCATTCCCCGTGGCGGCTAGTGCGGCCTCAAATTGGGCCTTGCAATCTTTCAGCTCCTGGGACAGTTGCGTATTCTTTTTTGTAAGATCCTGCATAACAAATGATCCTTAAATCAATTATTTTAACTGTTTCAAGTCTCGGGGGCTACTGACATATATAACCATCAGATTTACTCACCCGTATGTCTTTTACATACTTCTCTGTGGGTCTAGCTAGACCATTTTGAGTGGCACGGAGGTATGCATCTCCCGTATTAAAGGCGTCCAACGCCTCTTGGGAAAAACATGCGTCACGAAGAATAGTCCGGCGACGCCTGTGGTTTATGGCACTCTCCACCTCTGAATTGGTGGCAGATAGCCCGTCCATGTCCTCTGTCGGAGGAGCGTCCAGTGCGCGCCCCGTGTTCGCCTCCGCTTCCGGACCCGGCCTTGAAGCCTGGCTGGTGGATATAGTCCTGCGGGCGCTCTTCTTCCTAAAGAGAGCATGAGCGTTAGTATGCCTTGAAGGCATAAACCCTGGGCATTAAAGTCGCACGCCGTACCGTTGCGTCGGCGTCTCGATCCGGTCCGCACTTCTTTTTAGCCCGCTGGGCCTCGATGTCCCTTGTTGGCTAGCCACCGCGGGCTCGGCCCTTCGCCTCAAGGACTTCCCCTGCAAAAATCGCCATTGGTATACGGCGATCAAAAATAAGCACGGATGGATCCTCTTGAAAGTACTGGGACTTCGGTCTCGGTTACCTTTGAGGCTGCAAGTAGTCCGGGATAATTGGTCGTAATGGCCACTAAGGTGTTGTCCTTACTCAATTGATGAAACACCCCATCAATCAGCTCCACACATAAGTCCGGGTCCTCTTGGGAGTCCAGGTCGACGGACCGTTCCGGGTCCTCGGGTTGTGGAGGAGGGTTGTTTATCTCCTTTACAGTATGGCGTAGCTCCTGCGTTAAAATTGCTAGACTAAGTACTTAACTATGGGAATATGATAACAGATAGGCAAGTGAAAGTGTTCGCTTACCCAGCTTGGAGGATCGTACATAGAGAATCCGCCCTGTGGGTTAACCCGGAGGAATTCCTCCTCTTCTCCCTTGTACAAAGCGGATAAGATCTTCGTTAGGGTGGCAGCCGAATCTGGCCCCTTGCGACCGCACCGGGTGGCGTCGTCCTCCCCGTTGAAATCCCACATGGGGTGGCCTCTGTACTGAAGCGGCTGCACCCCCCGCATAATGCATGTGGCCATGACCTCGATCATGGTCAGTCCGGAATGAGCTAACAACCTTATCCGGCTCATTAAGTAAAGGACGTCCCTGTCAGTTTCCCTCTGAGGGCTCCATGGACGCCAGCTCGGGCGTTTCTTCAGGGGAGCATTGTTGAACTCAGGGAGGCCGATCCGTACAGGGTCCGGCAGGGGGACGTCTTCTATATAAAACCATTCTGAAGGCCAGTCCTCGGACACCTTCTTTGGGGTTCTGGATAGATATCCGGTCCCGGCGATGCGCCATAGTTTGGCTCCGCCCACTTGATAAATCGACCCCTCCTGAGAACGGGGCACGAGGCAGAACAACTTCTTCCACAGCGCGAAATGGGGCTCGACGCCCAAAAACAGCTCGCAAAGGGCCACGAAGCCCGCAATATGCAATATGGAGGCAGGCGTGAGGTCGTGTGGCTGGAGGCCATAGAACTCCAGAAGCCCCCGGAGAAACGGATGAATTGGAAATCCGAGCCCTCTTATTAAATAAGGGACAAGGCATACCCGCTCTCCTTTGGAGGGATTGGGGACGCTCTCCGCCTGCTCTCCACCATTATAGGTGGCGATCCCGGCTCGAACTGGGACCATGTATGCTGGGGGGGAGCCCCTTGGTTTGGAGCGCTACTAGCTCGCTGTGTGGGACGGAACACCTCTCCCAATCTCCAGGCCGAGGGCGGGAGGGGCGAGAGGAGGAGCTGCGTTGACCGGCCATGATGGAATGGATCTCTGTCGAATGCGCTCCGATGAATGCTCGCGGAGGGAAGATGGTGTGATTCGGATCTAAATCCCCGTCTCTTTTATAGGCGGACCATTTGCACAGCTAGGGGGGTAAATGAAAAAAGAACCCCTGTCTTTTCGCATTCTTTTGACACGTGGAAGATGGACATTATTGGGCGCGGAAGCCAAGGAGCAAAACATTCGTCAGAAGCCGGACACTATTCGACAGGTATATGGGATTTGGAGAAGAACCCGCCTTGCAATGCTGAAGACAAATCTACGTGCTGGACTCATCGTCATTTGAAGCCTGGTTCAGGAGTTACTGAGGGAGTTCCAGATTAGGGGGTGTCCGGATGACCGGACTATGACCTTTCGCCGGATTCACGGACTATGAAGATACAAGATTGAAGACTTTGTCCCATGTCCGGATAGGACTTTCCTTGGCGTGGAAGGCAAGTTGGGCGATACGATATGTAGATCTCCTCCCATTGTAACCGACTCGGTGTAAACCTAGCCCTCTCCGGTGTCTATATAAACTGGAGAGATTTAGTCCATAGGACGAACAACAATCATACCATAGGCTAGCTTCTAGGGTTTAGCCTCTCTGATCTCGTGGTAGATCAACTCTTGTACTACCCATATCATCAATATTAATCAAGCAGGAGTAGGGTTTTACCTCCATCGAGAGGGCCCGAACCTGGGTAAAAACATCGTATCCCTTGTCTCCTGTTACCATCCGCCTAGACGCATAGTTCGGGACCCCCTACCCGAGATCCGCCGGTTTTGACACCGACAATAATCATCACCACTTTTATAGCATAAGTTTCATCACAATAATCATCATAAATAGCAACTTCGTTCTCATCATAATCGATTGAAACCTCTCCCAAGATAGTGGAATCATCACTGAATAAAGTTGAAACTCTTCCAAATCCACTTTCATATTCATCACAATAAGATTCAACATCCTCCAAAATAGTGGGATCACTACTTCCTAAAGTTGACACTCTTCCAAACCCATTTTCATCAATATAATCATCATAAATAGGAGGCATGCTATCATCAAAATAAAATTGCTCATCAAAGCTTGGGGGACAAAATATATCATATTCATCAAACATAGCTTCCCCAAGCTTGTGGCTTTGCATATAATTAGCATTATGGATATTCAAAGAATTCATACTAACAACATTGCAATCATGCTCATCATACAAAGATCTAGTACCAAACATTTTATAGACTTCTTCTTCTAGCACTTGAGCACAATTTTGCTTTTCATCATACTCACGAAAGATATTAAAAAGACGAAGTGTATGAGACAAACCTAACTCCATTTTTTGTAGTTTTCTTTCATAAACTAAACTAGTGATAAAACAAGAAACAAAAAGATTCGATTGCAAGATCTAAAGATATACCTTCAAGCACTCACCTCCCCGGCAACGGCGCCAGAAAAGAGCTTGATGTCTACTACACAACCTTCTTCTTGTAGACATTGTTGGGCCTGCAAGTGCACAGGTTTGTAGGACAGTACCAAATTTCCCTCAAGTGGATGACCTAAGGTTTATCAATCCGTAGGAGGCGTAGGATGAAGATGGTCTCTCTCAAACAACCCTGCAACCAAATAACAAAGAGTCTCTTGTGTCCCCAACACACCCAATACAATGGTAATTTGTATAGGTGCACTAGTTCGGCGAAGAGATGGTGATACAAGTGCAATATGGATGGCAGATATAGGTTTTTGTAATCTGAAATTATAAAAACAACAAGGTAACAAGTGGTAAAAGTGAGCGTAAATGGTATTGCAATGATAGGAAACAAGGCCCAGGGTTCATACTTTCACTAGTGCCAGTTCTCTCAACAATAATATCATAGATAGATCATATAACAATCCCTCAACATGCAACAAAGAGTCACTCCAAAGCCACTAATAGCGGAGAACAAATGTAGAGATTATGGTAGGGTACGAAACCACCTCAAAGTTATTCTTTCGGATCGATCTATTAAAGAGTTCGTACTAGAATAACACCTTAAGACACAAATCAACCAAAACCCTAATGTCACCTAGATACTCCATTGTCACCTCAAGTATCCGTGGGCATGATTATACGATATGCATCACACAATCACAGATTCATCTATTCAACCAACACAAAGTACTTCAAAGAGTGCCCCAAAGTTTCTACCGGAGAGTCAAGAACGTGTGCCAACCCCTATGCATAAGTTCATGGGCGGAACCCGCAAGTTGGTCACCAAAACATACATCAAGTGGCACATGATATCACATTGTCACCACAGATAAGCACGGCAAGACATACATCAAGTGTTCTCATAAAAGACTCAATCCGAAAAGATAACTTCAAAGGGAAAACTCAATTCATCACAAGAGAGTAGAGGGGGAGAAACATCATAAGATCCAACTACAATAGAAAAGCTCGGGATACATCAAGATCGTGCCATAGAGGGAACACGGGAGAGAACACGAGAGAGAGAGAGAGAGAGAGAGAGAGAGAGAGAGAGAGAGAGAGATCAAACACATACCCTCAGCCTCGAGGGTGAACTACTCCCTCCTCGTCATGGATAGCGTCGGGATGATGAAGATGGCCACCGGTGAAGGATCCCCCCTCCGGCAGGGTGCCGGAACAGGCTCCCGAGAGGTTTTTGGTGGCTACAGAGGCTTGCGGCGCCGGAACTCCCGATCTATCTTATCCGTGGATGTTTTTAGGGTACGAGGGACTATATAGGCGAAAGAAGTCGGTCGGGAGGTGCTCGAGGGGCCACGAGATAGGGGGCTGCGCCCTATAGGGTGGGGTGCCCCCCTATCTCCTAGGCTCCTCGAGGGTCTTCTGACTTGATCTCCAAGCCTCCAGGATGATATTCTTCCAAAAAATCACGATGCCGAAGGTTTCATTCCGTTTGGACTCAGTTTGATATTCCTTTTCTTCGAAATACTGAAATAGGTAATAAAACAACAATTTGGGCTGGGCCTCCGGATAATAGGTTAGTCCCAAAAGTAATATAAAAGTGTATAATAAAGCCCGTAATCATTCAAAACCGATAATAAAATAGCATGAATGCTTCATAAATTATAGATACGTTGGAGACGTATCAGTCAGCCTCACCCCGCAGCCGACCAGTCAGCGCTCGTTCTCCCCTCATGTCACGCCCAATATGCGAACCTATCCAAAAGGAACTCGAAGGTCCCACCAAGGATAGACCCGCATATTGAAACGCTTTTGCAAGGTGGATATCATTACATCAACATTACATAATATATGGGGATACATACAAGAGGCATACAATGCCACATGATTACAACATCATAATACATAAGAGCATCATCCGACTCTGGATGAAACACAAACAGAAACTCAAACGACATCCACCCTGCTAGCCCAGCCTGCCGACCTAGAACCTATCCCTTGATCGAAGAAGAAGCAGAAGAAGAACTCCAAACAAGCAAACATCGCTCTCGCGTCATGATCATCGCACAACCTGTACCTGCAACTGTTGTTGTAGTAATCTGTGAGCCACGAGGACTCAGCAATCCCATTACCATGGGTATCAAGACTAGCAAAGCTTAAAGGGAAAGGAAGGGGTAAAGTGGTGAGGTTGCCGCAGCGACTAAGCATATATGGTGGCTAACATACGCAAATAAGAGCGAGAAGAGAGCAAGCAGAACGGTCGTCAACTAGCAATGATCAAGAAGTGATCCTGAACTCCTACTTACGTCAAACATAACCCAGAAACCGTGTTCACTTCCCGGACTCTGCCGAAAAGAGACCATCACGGCTACACACGCGGTTGATGCGTTTTAATTCGGATCTGGTGTCAAGTTATCTACAACCGGACATTAACAAATTCCCATCTGCCTATAACCGCAGGCACGACTTTCGAAAGATTATACCCTGCAGGGGTGTCCCAACTTAGCCCATGACAAGCTCTCGTGATCAACGAAGGAATAGACCTTCTCCCAGGAAGACCCGATCAGACTCGGAATCCCGGTTTACAAGACATTTCGACAAGGGTAAAACAAGACCAGCAAGACCGCCTGATGCGCCGACAATCCCGATAGGAGCTGCACATATCTCGTTCTCAGGGCAACACCGGATGAGCAATCCGTACAACTAAAACTAGACATCAAGTTTCCCTGAGGGGGCGCTGCAAAGGGCTCTAGTTCGGACCAACACTTAGACAAGCACTGGCCCGGGGGGGTTATAATAAAGATGACCCTTGAGAGAGCGACTCCCAAGGGAAAAGTAGGTGGTGGTGAGGCAAATGGTAAAACCAATGCTGGGCCTTGCTGGAGGAGTTTTATTCAAAGCGAACTGTCAAGGGGGTCCCATAAATCACCTGACCGCGTAAGGAACGCAAAAATCCGGGAACATAACACTGGTATGACGGAAACTAGGGCGGCAAGAGTGGAACAAAACACCAGGCAAAAGGCCGAGTCTTCCACCCTTTACCAAGTATATAGATGCATTAATAATAATATAAGAGATATTGTGTTATCCCAACCAAAATCCTGTCCACCATGGAGCAATCTTCAACTTCACCTGCAACTAGCAACGCTATAAGAGGGCTGAGCAAAGCGGTAACATAGCCGAACAACGGTTTGCATAAGAAAGGTGTCAAAGGTTAGAGGTTCATGGCAATTTGGGATGGCTTGATGAGCAAAAGATAGGTAACGCAGCATAGCGATAGAACGAAGCAACTAGCATAGCAATGATAGTAGTGAGATCCAGGGTAGCGGTCATCTTGCCTGAAATCCCGCAAGGAAGAAGAACGAGTCCATGAAGAAGATGAAGCCACGAAGACGAACCAAGCGTAGACGAACGAATCCTCACGATCGCAACGAAACAGGAACTATCGAAAAGACGCACACAACATCGTAAACACACCACACATGAACATGACATGATGCACAACAATCATGATGCATGACAAAGCTACATGAAGCTACTCATGGCAAGGGATGATGCAAACAAGAGCAACACATAAGGCAAGTTTAAATGAGGCCGGGAACAATATATAACAATTCCGGTAAGTCCTCATATGCATATTTCGAAATTGGTCCAGATCTGAATAAACCTTATGTTCAAGTTGTTAAACATCAATTTAAGATGCACAAGGATGATCTACATGAGATTCTAGTCAAGTTACATATAAAGTTCATTTAGTTTGGAGCTACGGCCTAGAAGATATGAGCAAAACAAGTTAAACATGGCATTAATGCAAAATGCACCCAAACATCAAGCAAACACCTCAAAACATGGATCCAACATGATAATAAGAAACTACATGCAATTCTAAGCAAGTTTCATATAGAGCACACTCAAAACGGAGCAACGGTTCAACACACACACATGAAACAAGTTATAGCAACAATCTGTCCAAAATAGCAACTAGGCATGTTGCAAGCATCAAATCAACAGGCTACATCACCTCAACATAGTAAAAAAAGGCATGGACATGATGTACAGGTAAAGCATTACAAAACATGAACACTGAGCTATCTCCAGAAATCACTAGAACATGCTCAAACACACATGGTAAGATTGCAAGTGATAACAGTTCAGACTTTGCAGAAAATAACATCAGGTTGCAATGTTTAGAGCTATCAAACAACATGTTACAGGAACTTATCATGGCAAACAAAGGCATGGCATGAATCTAATAAATGCATAGATCAAAAGTCCCTTACTGACCATAAGCCAAAAAGGATCACAAGATATGATGGCACCCACGTAAACATAGCAAGTTATATTACAGATTTATACATGGCAGGAACATAATTATGAAGGCATGTAGATGAGCTTGTGCAACTCACTACAGCGTAATACATCGCATGGCAAGGCAACCAACAGTAAGAAGGCATGTTTTTGAAACTAAGCATGGCAAGAGCAAGTTCATAGGGTGCATGGATCACTAGCAAAACACATGGCAACAACTGAACTTTATGTTAACAGGCTGACAGCAACATTATCAAGCAACTTTGAAGCAAGATATGAATAAGCTACAGCAAGCTATAAATGCAACCAGGGGCATGTATGGTTAGAGGATAACATGTATAACAAAATATATTTAGTGAGCATCTCCAGATTATTCATAGAATGATTAGTAGCAACATGTTTACATAGCATCACGAAATAACAGATTCAGCCTAGCAAAATAGCAACAGCGAGTACACTACTTAACAAGCTCGATTCACTCACCACAAGTCATTGCATGACAAGATAAGCATAGCATCATCAAGAAGACATGTTTATTAAGCTAACCAAGTCAAGAACAAGTCCATAGCATGCAAGGATCAACTACAACAACCTTGGCCAAATTGAATAACATGTAAACAATCTGCCAGGAAACATTTTGAAGCAAAAGTAGAGCACGAAAATGACATGCTAGACTACTCCATAATTGCAACCAAGAGCATGAATGGATAGACAATAACCATGTGTTCAAAACACCCTTACTGAAGTATCTCAAAATATGCATGTATCTCTCTGTAGCATCAAGTTTACATGGCATCAAAATAACAGCAGAACAGGGACTAAAACAGCAACATCACGATGCCTAGTTTGCATGCTTGTGCTAGTCACCACATTGATCACAAAAATACATGGTAAGCACCACTGTAAAGAAGACATGGCATAGATCAAAACACATGTAGACATCAACCTCATAGGATGCACACATCAATCATGGCAAAAATGACAAATGAGCTCGTTCTGATAACAGACAGCAGAAAACATTATGAAGCACTCTTACAACGATGATTCAGGCATCAAGATGAGCTCAAATGAATATGATGCAATGGAATGAAATGATATACTCGTCGAGGCAAACAATTTGACATATTACACGCACGAAACGGAGCAACGGATGCGGAGATACGACAGGTCAAACATGGCCTGAAAATTACTGCAGAACTAGGACTTAGTCGAAAATATCACCTCCCAGAAAAGTCAACGACGGAGGGATCGGGGCAGCGGCGCGAGCTCGCCGGAGAAGAGCGCCGGAGTGGCAGGAGGAGGCGGGGAGAGGGCGGGAGGATGCTGGCGAGGCCGGGCCGGTCCGGATCTGGCCGGACCCGGCCGGAGCTGGCGCGGGCGACGCGCGGCGGCGGCGGCGGAGATGGCCACGGCG
>NC_041391.1:72827037-72836968 GCF_002162155.2 Triticum dicoccoides | reverse complement strand
CGCGGTGGCGGGCGGCTCGGGCCCGAGCGGGCCCCGCGAGGGCCGAGCGGGCCGGCGGCGCGGCGCGCCGAAGGACGCCACGTGGCAGCATGGGACTGGCTGGGCGTGGCGGCGGCTGACGTGGCGATGCCCTATTGGCCGGGGTGAGGTGGCTGGCGGCGGTGGACGCGTCCGGCGGCGGGGTGGACATGTCCGGCGGGCGAGAGGGAGGTTTGATCTAGGGTTAGACTAGGGTTTTCGGGGGAGGCCACATATTTATAGGTAGAGGGAGGTAGGAGAGTCCAAATAAGGAGCGATTTTTGCCCACACGATCGTGATCGAACGACCGAGAGCATGGAGGGGAGTTTGCTGGGTTTTGGGCCAGTTTGGAAGGGGTGTTGGGCTGCAAAGAGAAGGACGCTTTTGCGGTTACCCGGTTAACCGTTGGAGTACCAAACGAACTCCAAAGGGCACGAAACTTGATAGGCGGTCTACCGGTGCTATACCAAGGCCACTTGGCAAGCCTCGGGACATTCCGAGAAAGTTTAACACCTGCTCACAACGAGAGACAAAAGGGGAACGCCGGAGGACATAGGAGCGCCGGATTGCAAAACGGACAACGGGGAAAATGCTCGGATGCATGAGACAAACACGCATGCGAAATGAAATGCACATGATGACATGATAAAATGCAAAACGCAAGCAAATGACATGGCAACAACGGCGAATAACTGGCAGACACCTGGTGCATCGGATCCGGGGCGTTACAACACTCCTCCACTAACAAGAGATCTCATCCCGAGATCTTAGGACCGAGACGGAAGGGAAAAGGGATGAGGTGAAACATGAACTCAAGAGAAGAAGCAAAGAATCGAGAGCACTCGAGAAGAAGAGAGGAACGACGAGAATGACGAGAATCGAAAACTCACGGAATCAGTTAGACTATGAAACAACTCCGGTTAGAATGAGATAAGAAACGAATAGGACTGAAAAGATTTAGGCAGCACTCCGGCTGAAACATGGAAGGAATAGAACACGAACTTGAGGGGATGGAACGACACTTGACGAGATGAACAACGCAAAGCCTCCGAAAGAATTAAAAGAATGAAATGAAATGAACTTAGAAGGAAGAATTGAATGGAGTTGTTGAGAAAATCAACAACGAAAGAATAAGCTTGGTGTGGAGTTATGGTTAACATCTCAAAATTTATGAGCTGATAACCGACCACAAATGGAAATGATTGGATAGCTAAGAAGAACGAAGAAATGCAAAACTCCACTTCAAAAGAAAATGAAGAATTAATTGCACTTTGAAAGGCAAGAAGGAAAGATACTTGAGCTCCTTCGATAAGAATCTTGATGAACTCTTGAAGAAAGAATTAAATCATGAAGAACCACCATGAAGAACTCTGGTAACAAAAGGATGATGAGATAGAATGAAGGATGAAAGAATAAGATTAAAGCTTGCAGTGACTTAGATGGGGGTTTCGACGACATGGCCGAGGAAATTGAACTCCGGAAAAGAAAAGATGGGAAACACTTGGAACTAGAATTTATTCATTAAGAACAAACTCCGAAGGAAGGAATTAATCACCTTGAGGAAATAAGAATAAGATTTATTGTATGCTTATCCTTCATCAAATTAAATTGATGACAAACAATGGATTTTTGCATACTACTTGTTCTTCTTGAAAGGATTGAGAAGAGATATAGCGCGAACTTGAGAGATTCTTCATGAACCACCGGTTGGATTGGAAAGAATGAATGAATTGATATGATGACAAAGGAAAAGGAGTGTGAAGGAACCACCGTGAGAATTCGAAAATGACTGATGAACGAGAATGAATCACCGGGAAGAATTAGAAGAACCAATAAGCAAGAGGGGGTTTAGATGCAAAATAACAAAGAGATCATGGGCTGATTAAAGGACACTTGAACGAAGCACCGGGATAATTAGAGAATGATAACTGGAATGATGGCCTCCGGTGAAAAGAAACAAGAAAACAACTTCTGACATACTCCGGATAGGTGAGAAAAAGGAATAACTGACAAATGGAATAATATGAGAGGATAACATGAAGCTAGAACCACGAATCTTTGAGAGAACAGACAAGATTTAGAGGAAAAAATTATTCTTCGATCTTCAAATGACGACGAGAAACACCAACAAAATTGCTGAGATACTCCGGGAGAATGGAAAACAAAGAAGTTGAGCCAACAATGAAAAAGATTAGAAATCGATCTTGACAAGGCATGTGACTGATGGAATCCATTCTTACGTCACACTTGAAAATAATTTGGAATAGCTTCGGGAAAATAGAAGAGTCAGGTAAGATCCTGGGAAAAAACCTGTGGGTTAGGGCCCACTGAAGAGAAAACACCATTGGAAAGGATTGTTGAAGAGATAGATGGAGCACTAGAACAATTGAAATATTTGAATGAGGTGACAACCTCGAATTAATTCAAACACAGACGAATCTCCTGAGTTGTCTTGAACACTCCGGAAGGATAAACTGGCGAGAGGCGAACGAGCAGGGAACACACTTGAGCCGAGGGAAAGAATATAATCAACACCGAAAAACTTGAATTGAATCCACCGGAAAGAAAAAGAGATGAAGAATGACGAACAAGACGAGAATTCACCGGTTGAAACAATTGACGAAAGACTGAAGAGGCTCCACACGAATGAGATAGATGGTCGAGAGAGAGTCAGACTCCGGGAAGAAAAAGGGTGGGAGGGCGGGAGAACAAAGGCAACTTGGAAGGGGAAATCGATGAATATCTTGAAAAGAAAACACCAGTTGAAATAATTGAGGAAAGAAAGCAAAGGCTTCACACGACTAGGAAGGATACTCGATTACGGACTCTGGCATTGAGAAGAAAAGGGGAGGGCGGGTGGGAAAATAAGACAACTGAGGATTGAACTCAAAGATGAAGAGGCTCGAGTCGACTTGACGAGAAAATGCACCGGATAAGAAGAGCTGAGGAACAACTATCGGAAAACCAACTGCGTGATCCTAAAGAAAAATTTGAAGGGGAAGAGGAGTAATTCAAAACACCTACGTCAAGATTCCTTACCAGAGCGACGAAGGGGATGAGGAGTAAAAAGAATTCCTACTCTCTGATATAACTAGATTCCAAAAACAGTTTTCTTCTAGACTCAACAACGGCCAAGCTACACGATCAATCAAGGGGGCTCCTAGGGTCGGTCGAGGCTCTGATACCAACTTGTCACGCGCAATATGCGACCCTATCCAAAAGGAACTCGAAGGTCCCACCAAGGATAGACCCGCATATTTAAACGCTTTTGCAAGGTGGATATCATTACATCAATATTACATAATATATGGGGATACATACAAGAGGCATACAATGCCACACGATTACAACATCATAATACATAAGAGCATCATCCGACTATGGATGAAACACAAACAGAAACTCAAACAACATCCACCCTGCTAGCCCAGGCTGCCGACCTGGAACCTATCCCCTGATCGAAGAAGAAGCAGAAGAAGAACTCCAAACAAGCAAACATCGCTCTCGCGTCATGATCATCGCACAACCTATACCTGCAACTGTTGTTGTAGTAATCTGTGAGCCACGAGGACTCAGCAATCCCATTACCATGGGTATCAAGACTAGCAAAGCTTAAAGGGAAAGGAAGGGGTAAATTGGTGAGGTTGCAGCAGCGACTAAGCATATATGGTGGCTAACATACGCAAAGAAGAGCGAGAAGAGAGCAAGCAGAACGGTCGTCAACTAGCAATGATCAAGAAGTGATCCTGAACTCCTACTTACGTCAAACATAACCCAGAAACCGTGTTCACTTCTCGGACTCCGCCGAAAAGAGACCATCACGGCTACACACGCGGTTGATGCGTTTTAATTCGGATCTGGTGTCAAGTTATCTACAAGCGGACATTAACAAATTCCCATCTGCCTATAACCGCAGGCACGGCTTCCGAAAGATTATACCCTGCAGGGGTGTCCCAACTTAGCCCATGACAAGCTCTCGCGATCAACGAAGGAATAGACCTTCTCCCAGGAAGACCCGATCAGACTCGGAATCCCGGTTTACAAGACATTTCGACAATGGTAAAACAAGACCAGCAAGACCGCCCGATGCGCCGACAATCCCAATAGGAGCTGCACATATCTCGTTCTCAGGGCAACACCGGATGAGCAATCCGTACAACTAAAACCAGACCTCAAGTTTCCCTGAGGGGGCGCTGCAAAGGGCTCTAGTTCGGACCAACACTTAGACAAGCACTGGCCCGGGGGGGCTATAATAAAGATGACCCTCGAGAGAGCGACTCCCAAGGGAAAAGTAGGTGGTGGTGAGGCAAATGGTAAAACCAATGTTGGGCCTTGCTGGAGGAGTTTTATTCAAAGCAAATTGTCAAGGGGGTCCCATAAATCACCCGACCGCGTAAGGAACGCAAAAATCCGGGAACATAACACCGGTATGACGGAAACTAGGGCGGCAAGAGTGGAACAAAACACCAGGCAAAAGGCCGAGTCTTCCACCCTTTACCAAGTATATAGTTGCATTAATAATAATATAAGAGATATTGTGATATCCCAACCAAAATCCTTTCCACCATGGAGCAATCTTCAACTTCACCTGCAACTAGCAACGCTATAAGAGGGCTGAGCAAAGCGGTAACATAGCTAAACAACGGTTTGCATAGGAAAGGTGTCAAAGGTTAGAGGTTCATGGCAATTTGAGATGGCTTGATGAGCAAAAGATAGGTAACGCAGCATAGCGATAGAATGAAGCAACTAGCATAGCAATGATAGTAGTGAGATCCAGGCTAGCGGTCATCTTGCCTGAAATCCCGCAAGGAAGAAGAACGAGTCCGTGAAGAAGATGAAGCCACGAAGATGAACCAAGCGTAGACGAACGAATCCTCACGATCGCAACGAAATAGGAACTATCGAAAAGAAGCACACAACATCGTAAACACACCACACATGAACATGACATGATGCACAACAAGCATGATGCATGACAAAGCTACATGAAGCTACTCATGGCAAGGGATGATGCAAACAAGAGCAACACATAAGGCAAGTTTAAATGAGGCCGGGAACAATATATAACAATTCCGGTAAGTCCTCATATGCATATTTCGAAATTGGTACAGATCTGAATAAACCCTATGTTCAAGTTGTTAAACATCAAGTTAAGATGCACAAGGATGATCTACACGAGATTCTAGTCAAGTTACATATAAAGTTCATTTAGTTTGGAGCTACGGCCTAGAAGATATGAGCAAAACAAGTTAAACATGGCATTGATGCAAAATGCACCAAACATCAAGCAAACACCTCAAAACATGGATACAACATGATAATAAGAAACTACATACAATTCTAAGCAAGTTTCATATAGAGCACACTCAAAACGGAGCAACGGTTCAACACACACACATGAAACAAGTTATAGCAACAATCTATCCAAAACAGCAACTAGGCATGTTGCAAGCATCAAAACAACAGGCTACAGCACCTCAACATAATAACAAAAGGAATGGACATGATGTATAGGTAAAGCATTACAAAACATGAACACTGAGCTATCTCCAGAAATCACTAGAACATGCTCAAACACACATGGTAAGATTGCAAGTGATAACAGTTCAGACTTTGCAGAAAATAACATCAGGTTGCAATGTTTAGAGCTATCAAACAACATGTTACAGGAACTTATCATGGCAAACAAAGGCATGGCATGAATCTACTAAATGCATAGATCAAAAGTCCCTTACTGACCATAAGCCAAAAAGGATCACAAGATATGATGGCACCCACGTAAACATAGCAAGTTATATTACAGATTTATACATGGCAGGAACATAATTATGAAGGCATGTAGATGAGCTTGTGCAACTCACTACAGCGTAATACATCGCATGGCAAGGCAACCAACAGTAAGAAGGCATGTTTTTGAAGCTAAGAATGGCAAGAGCAAGTTCATAGGGTGCATGGATCACTAGCAAAACACATGGCCACAACTGAACTTTATGTTAACAGGCTGACAGCAACATTATCAAGCAACTTTGAAGCAAGATATGAATAAGCTACAGCAAGCTATAAATGCAACCAGGGGCATGTATGGTTAGAGGATAACATGTATAACAAAACATACTTAATGATCATCTCCAGATTATTCATAGAATGATTAGTAGCAACATGTTTACATAGCATCACGAAATAACAGATTCAGCCTAGCAAAATAGCAACAGCGAGTACACTACTTAACAAGCTCGATTTACTCACCACAAGTCATTGCATGACAAGATAAGCATAGCATCATCAAGAAGACATGTTTATTAAGCTAACCAAGTCAAGAACAAGTCCATAGCATGCAAGGATCAACTACAACAACCTTGGCCAAATTGAATAACATGTAAACAATCTGCCAGGAAACATTTTGAAGCAAAAGTAGAGCACGAAAATGACATGCTAGACTACTCCATAATTGCAACCAAGAGCATGAATGGATAGACTATAACCATGTGTTCAAAACACCCTTACTGAAGTATCTCAAAATATGCATGTATCTCTCTGTAGCATCAAGTTTACATGGCATCAAAATAACAGCAGAACAGGGACTAAAACAGCAACATCACGATGCCTAGTTTGCATGGTTGTGCTAGCCACCACATTGATCACAAAAATACATGGTAAGCACCAATTTAAAGAAGACATGGCATAGATCAAAACACATGTAGACATCAACCTCATAGGATGCTCACATCAATCATGGCAAAAATGACAAATGAGCTCGTTCTGATAATAGACAGCAGAAAACATTATGAAGCACTCTTACAACGATGATTCAGGCATCAAGATGAGCTCAAATGAATATGATGCAATGGAATGAAATGATTTAATCGTCGAGGCGAACAATTTGACATATTACACGCACGAAACGGAGCTACGGATGCGGAGATACGACAGGTCAAACATGGCCTGAAAATTACTGCAGAACTGGGACTTAGTCGAAAATATCACCTTGCAGAAAAGTCAACGACGGAGGGATCGGGGCAGCGGCGCGAGCTCGCCGGAGCAGGGCGCCGGAGTGGCCGGAGGAGGTGGGGAGAGGGCGGGAGGATGCTGGCGAGGCCGGGCCGGTCCGGATCTGGCCGAACACGGCCGGAGCTGGCGCGGGTGACGCGCGGCGGCGGCGGCGGAGATGGCCGCGGCGGCGGCGCAGGAGAAAATCAGCGGCGGGGCGCGCTTCTTCGGCCACGGCGCACGGGGCCGCGGTGAAGGGAGGCCGAGGCGGAGGCGCTCGGGCGCGCGGCGCGCCTGCCGGCGGCGCCCGAGGAGCCGGACGGCGGCGGCGGAGCTTCCGGGAAGGCGCGCGCGGGCGGGGCACCGGCGAGCGGGATCAGGCGGCGGGGTCCGGCGGCTGCACGGGGCGCGGGCCGCGGCGGCGGGCGGCTCGGGCCCGGGCGGGCCCCACGAGGGCCGAGCGGGCCGGCGGCGCGGCGCGGCGAAGGACTCCACGTGGCGGCGTGGGACTGGCTAGGCGCGGCGGCAGCTGACGTGGCGACGCCCTATTGGCCAGGGTGAGGTGGCTGGCGGCGGTGGACGCGTCCGGCGGCGGGGTGGACATGTCCGGCGGGCGAGAGGGAGGTTTGATCTAGGGTTAGACCGGGATTTTCGGGGGAGGCCACATATTTATAGGTAGAGGGAGCTAGGAGAGTCCAAATGAGGAGCGGTTTTCGCCCACATGATCGTGATCGAATGACCGAGAGCATGGAGGGGAGTTTGCTGAGTTTTGGGCCAGTTTGGAAGGGGTGTTGGGTTGCAAAGTGAAGGAGGCTTTTGCGGTTACCCGGTTAACCGTTGGCGTACCAAACGAACTCCAAATGGAACGAAACTTGACAGGCGGTCTACCGGTGCTATACCAAGGCCACTTGGCAAGCCTCGGGCCATTCCGAGAAAGTTTAACACCCGCTCACAATGAGAGACAAAAGGGGAACGCCGGAGGACATAGGAGCGCCGGATTGCAAAACGGACAACGGGGAAAATGCTCGGATGCCTGAGACAAACATGCATGCGAAATGAAATGCACATGATGACATGATAAAATGCAACACGCAAGCAAATGACATGGCAACAATGGCGAATAACTGGCAGACACCTGGCGCATCGGATCCGCGGCGTTACACCTCGTTGTGGGCATCCGCTGCAGTGGCTTCACCGGCTCCGGGTGGTTCTCTTTCTGGGCCCCGCCCTCGTCCACCGCGTTTGTGCTCTTGGCGCGGCGATGTCAACATGGTCAACAAACAACAGCCATCGGAAGAGGCTGACAGTAGGGGCCCACACAGGAAAATGCCTCCTTATTACGCGCAAAATAATGATTCCTCCACCTGATAGTTGGGACCCACCGGAAGGGTCTCTGTATTTCGCGAAAAAAATGTTCCCCCGCTGTCAGCTCGGACCCACCGAAAATGCCTCCTTATTACGCACAAAAAAATGAATACTCCCCCTGCTAGCTGGGACTCACCTTGGTGGGAGGCTGACTTGTGGGCCTACTAAGTTTACGGGGACGGAGGGCTTTGTCAACTTAGTCAATATGAACGACTCTAGCTCCAGTGACCGTCCGATGTCCATCCAACGGCGTAGTGCTTCTTCAACCTCTGGTCTTCGTGCTCCATCCGCCCAAAGCAGCATTGGTCGTGTCGCGTGCTCCTGACTCCCGTGGTCGGCTGTGATGCCACGGATGCCTCACCGCCCACTACTACTCCCACCGCTGGCCAGGCCATCCCTCTACTCACCCACACCCCCTATTATTCTGCGGCGACGGCAGCCTCACCCTCATACTCCTCTTCGCGTGGGCATCCACTGCTGCGTCTTCCCCAGCTCCGCGTCGTCTCCTTCCTAGGCCTCGCCGTCGTCCACCACCATGGTGCTCTCGGCGCGGCGTGGTCAATGTGGTCAACGACCGACTTCCATCGGAAGAGTACTGTGCGTGGAGAGGCTGACAGCTGGGTCCACGGCGGCCGCAAGGAAGTGCCTCCTTATTACGCGCAAAATAATTATTCCTCCACCTGACAGCGGGGACCCACCGGACGGGCCACCGTATTTCGCGAAAAAAATGTTTCCCCCTGACTGCTGGGACCCACCAGCTACATCTTCACACGCAAGGAAGTGCGTCTAGGCAAAAAAAAGATTCACCCCCCTAACTGCTGGGACCCACTAGCTACATCTTCGCACGCAAGGAAGTGCGTTCGGGCAAAAAAAAACGATTCGCCCCCCTGACTGCTGGGACCCACTAGCTACATCTTCGCAGGCAAGGAAGTGCCTGACAGTCGGGACCCACCTAGTCGAACCATACGTAGCGTTGTCATTCTGGTCGC
Source organism: Triticum dicoccoides (assembly GCF_002162155.2). Taxonomy (NCBI): domain Eukaryota; kingdom Viridiplantae; phylum Streptophyta; class Magnoliopsida; order Poales; family Poaceae; genus Triticum; species Triticum dicoccoides. Next base: position 72,827,609 of record NC_041391.1, on the reverse strand, counting down.
GAACGTGTATGTACATACTGGTCGATGTAGAGGCGCGCACGTGTCATAGTAGAGGCGCGCACGTAGCATGTACACGTATGTACAGCGGCAAGGGTGCAAGAAAGAAAATACGGCCACGTACGTACGTACAGGCAGGGTCTCGAACGCCTACTCGCGCATACGCACATGGCTGGGTCGGAACAGAGAAACAGCGTCGTCGTCGTATTCATGGGGAGCCAACCGGCTGGGTCGGAATGGAAGGAGTGGTCGTGTTCATCGGGAGGGCTTGGACAGAACAGGCGATGGAAATGAGGCCTGGCGTACCGCACAACGGAGGAAACGGACCTCATACATTCGGAATAGGGTCCTGTTGATCGGGAGGGGTGTGGCGTACCGCAAAACGGAGGAAACGGACCTCATACGGTCAAAACAAGGGTCATGTTGATCATGAGGGGTGTGGCTTACCGCAAAAAGGAGGAAACAGACCTCGTACGGTCGAAACGGGGGTCCTGTTGATTGGGAGGGGTGGTGTACCGCAAAACGGAGGAAATGGACCTCCTACAGTCGAAACGGGGGTCCTGTTCATCGGGAGG
>NC_041391.1:72801513-72826373 GCF_002162155.2 Triticum dicoccoides | reverse complement strand
CGCAACGCTCACTGTTCATTCAATCGATCGGCTTCAGTTAGCAGCAGTAGCGAAGGAATCACTCCATCGGGTTTAGTTAACAGCCATCGATCGATCGCTCGAGTTCAGTAACGCGTAGCCTGCAGTGCAATCGCTCGGGTTTAGTTAGAGCCCAACGCCTCGCTCAGGTTCAGTAGAGCCAACGCCTCGCACACACACGCGTACATGTACGAGAGAAACGCGCATCGCTCGGCCCCCGACCTCCCACCGTAACCGGCAACTCCCCGAAATTTTCCTCCCCCTCGCTTCTACCATTGTTTTTTCTATCATGGACGGCCCAAAGAATGCCATGCAGCTGCGTCTCCGGCCCGCCCAGGACGAAAAGCCCATTTTTTGTCATGATTTTTTGTCATAGAAGTAGGAGCCCACCACATCTATGATGATACCGGGTTTTGTCACAATTATCGTCATAGAAGTGTCATATGTATGACAGGAAAAAAATTCGTTCGGCCCAAAATGTCACGGATGTGTCTTTCTTTTGAAGTGCAAGGTTCCGCCTCGTGGCGGTGGAGTTTCGTCCCGTAAGCTTGCCCACGATTTTTTCTAGGGTAAAAGAGATGATATAGCAGGAGATGGACGCCAGAGGCCCACCAGGGGACCCAGGAGATAGGGGACGCGCCCTGTAGGGGGGGCACGCCCCCTGTCTCCTGGACAGGGTGTGGGCCCCCTGGCCTTTTTCTTTCGCTCAAAAATTCTTATAAATTTCAAAAAGTTTTTTCGTGGAGTTTCAGGACTTTTGGAGTTGTGCAGAATAGGTTTCCAATGTTTGCTCCTTTTCCAGCCAGAATTCCAGCTGCCGGCATTCCCCCTCTTCATGGTAAACCTTGTAAAACTAGTAGACTGCCCGTGCGTTGCCACGGGCCAATGTATAAATTTGTAAACAATGCTCAAGTTACCCTCCCTGAACGAAGACATTGCATGCAATGTTCAACCAAAACACAAATGCAAGTATCTTCTCTCTATTCCAACAAACGCCATACACCCCATCCAGCCTCTCTTTCTGTTGAACTTCTCCCTAGCCCTCTTTGTCCATACATCAACCATCCTCTCAATCTACCGCCCCTTGATTCTGCATCTGGCTTGTATGTCATTGTTTTGTTGTCTTTCTCTACTACGTATGTTAAAAATATGGCATATACAAGGTACCTCACCATAGTAGAAATAGTAAGAAAATGTGGCATATGAACATGAAAATATTCTTTCCACCACAAGTTCATTCACAAACTAATAATGCTCTGTTTATCTCTGTGCGCTGCTTCCTACGGACCACAAATATACATACAAGAATCACACGACAAGGTTGCGTCATTGTTATTCCATCTCTTCTTTCACTTCGGCTCTTTTGGTCATTGCAACACCAGCATGTGCCGTCTTCACACTGCTCCAAATCTACCCATGTTTCCATCTGGCTCCAAATACGCCCATTTTTCTCTAAGTTAGCCATGTCGTATCAAATTTTTACTTTCAGCCTCAGAATTTCATTGTTTGGAATGACGAGGGATGTCAGAGTTCACTTCACTGAAAGAGAACACAACATATATTGATACAGATTAGTGATGAACAAAAAATTGCTTCCATAGATGTAAATTACTTCTGTCCGAAAATATATTTAGTTTCAAATGTTGGTACTCCTTGCTTTTGGAACTTTAGTTTCCTTCCTATGGTTTGTTCACTTCCTTTTCTTGGATGGTAAGAAAACTGTTTCGGGTCAAATTACTTCTATGGCAACTAAATATTGTTTCCATATGGTTAAATTTTGTTTGTTTGGACTGACCATAGAAAATGCTTCCTTCAATTGGCAATCGCTTCAATGTAGTATATGTTTTCTTTTCTCATAGGAAAGGAGAATGCTTTAATTTGTTACAGAACAAAATTGAGATTGCTTTATTCTTTAGTTAAAATTGGTGTCACGAATATGTTTCATGGAATCTGAGAATTGTTCCAAACGTATCGATAAAGTGCTTCCAAAGAAGTAAAAATTGGCAATCTGAGGATTTTGCATTGAACCTCTTCTAAAATGGTGATAAAAGAGCACACATGTTGAAGATAAGTTTAGACTTAATATAATCAAGAAACAACTGTTTTTCATACTAGTCAAGCAACTACTCCTCTCTGACTCAATGTGCCACATAATTCACTCACCGGTGTAATCCATACACATGTTCAGTACCTTTTGAATTTTATGCTCCCGCTTCTCCATGTGTCGACCCCTTTGTTCCTTGTTGACCCTAGCTTGTCCTGATACAACATGAAGCAACCACAAAATATTACACCTGATACGACATCAAGCTATACAGGAACTATTAGACCACCCAAATTATTGAAGCTTCAGAATTTGTGTCTGGGTCCATGCCTAATAAACTGGAAGAAAACCAAAAGATGCTTAGTGATATGAATCAACTTGGTTAAGCATGGTCAAATACAATGCACGGTGGAATATCTGCTCTGGAAAACAAAAGAAAAGGAGATGGAAGAAATCATATACTCAAGGGGTGACGGTAAGTTCACGTGTATCAAGACTTGGCTCACATATCATTCATCATTGGTATGTGTCAATATGGCTCTAATGCCCAGTTTATCACGATGTTTTGTTATTATTTCAGAGATAGTATTTTCTATTATAGTATCTGAGATAAGCAATTTAGATGTTTCAAATATTCCCAGCTCTTGACGTAAGAAATTTAGATAGAAAGATCCAGTTCACCAGAGCAATTACCTGGCATTATTTCATTATCTCAGCTAGTTTTATGACTTCGAGCATATGAGAGTACTATAACATGTAAAATTATTCTTTCTCAGGTTCCAAATAAGTCACCAGTAGGTCAAAAACAGAGGTGAAACATTGCCAGGCAAGCATACACACAACGACAACCGATGATTATCGCTTAAGGTTCAATGAGGATAATATAAGTAGTGGAAAACAGAATTTGTATCCACGGCCCTACTGATCAAGGAGTAAGTCAACATGATACAAGGAACATACAAGAACACTTGGGCCGGTACAATTACAACACCGCGGAAAAATTAGAGTTCCATGTAATCAAATATCTCTTTGTTAAATTTTAGCTGAACAACTTAACTTATAGAGTGTAGATGGTTCAGATCTTTTTTCCTTTTAATTAACATGTGAGTTATTATAAAGTGGGTAATTTCTTTTTGTGGTATATAAAGTGGATAATTCATATAGACTAAGACATGAAAAAGGGTGTAGGTGGTGCAAATTCATAGCAAGTTTTACATTGGATGCACCCAAACAATTGTGTGAACACACAAAAAGAAAACAATCACTTTGAAAGTTTGAATAGAAATGTCTACATGAACATCAGATGGTCTAGTGTCTCCACCGAAAGCACTACATGAACCCCTCATTAACAATTTAGCAATGAACAAACAATTCTAGTATTTAGACATGAGAATACCTTGTACAGAATTTCAAAGCCATAAAAAATGTTACCACTGGTTTGGGTATCCTGGAAATAAAAAAGAGGTAATAAATTCCTTATAGCCAATCAGGTGAACATAGCAAATTGATTACCTCTGGTTTGATCCCATGTGCTCTAGCCAAAAATAGATCAAATCGGCAGGATATCCTATAAGGAAACTGATTATTATTATATCTAATTTCCAGCTACCCGTGGTAGGCACAAAGTGGAACACTATTACGTAGGACAACAAATTTGGGCAGGAGGAAGAATAATGGTTATGAATGCCAGGCAAGGTGTTTAAGCTCATAACTGCGAGCATGCAAATAATTTATATGATTTGCTTAAATATAAGTTGCAGTATATTTAACCATCGCAATCGAGTAGATGCAAGAAGCTACTGTTGTCACAGCTGGATACCGAACAGAAAATTATTATGAACTAAGAATTCCAAGATACTCATTCAGCTCACAGAGATATGCATTGACATATTTGAGCGCTACAACCGAAAAGAGCTACTTACTCAAGTAGTGATGGAAAAACGTTAGAGATGACCAAATTGCATTCGAGCAAATTTATAATGGAAGTATAATGATTATGAATGAGATTGGGCCCACAACCAATGTATATGATTTGCTTGCGCTGTAAGTTACAGTTCATTTAAGGGTGCCTAGATGTCGATCCTACTATTGTAACATTCATCGCCAAATAGGAAATGTTGGCCTTGCAATGTATTATCTACCTACAACGTATACAACTTGAGCATAATTGGCACATGATGATCTCATGAGAGGAGAAAAGGACACATACCAGCAAGGAAAAGAACACGTACCAGCAAGGGCAGATGAGACACCCAGCCCAGGCGATCTTGTGCTTGAGCGTGAGCTCGTATGAGATGCTAGCCTCGTCGTTCAACCCCAGTTCCTAGTAGATGCTTGCATGCACACCTGGTCGCCATCGTCCTGCTTGCTGCCGCCTGCCGCTATGTTCGAGTGCGTGCACGTGGTCGTCACCGTCCTGCTGGTTGCCTCTCTCACAACGCCTTCTGCAAGCACGTCACTCGCCATAATCATGTTGTCGTCCATGATGATGATGCCGCCATCATCGGGGAGTACCTGGTGGCCGTCGTCGTTCTCCACGTTATCTGTCATCGTTTGGCCGGACGCCGCACTCCGCCAGCACACCGTCGTCCAGGTGGATGTGGCCCTTTGAGAGGTCAATAGCACACCGCCGTCCGGGTGGACGCCGCCCTCAGCAAGCAAGCCATCCTCCGTGTGGATGCTCACGCCTTGTTGAAGCCGATGTGTATGACCTCGTGTGCGCCGCCACCTGGAAGAAAGTCGTGGACCGGTAGGAGGCCGCCCTGTGTGAGCACGTGTGTCTTCCTCAGCGAGGCCGCCGCAGTCCTGGTAGTTGTCGCTGTGGTCGAGCGCGTGGACTATGTCGTCCTGAGAAAGCTGATGTCAACACAGATGGTTCTCGACCATGGCAGCAAGCACATCGAACAAACACACATCAACAAGCAAGCACACATACCTCCATCTTGGGATCCGGCAACCTAACGTCAACTTGCCCGCCCGGACAATATGGCCGCGTCGATAAGGAGTCAGCGTTGTTGGGCCACTGATGTTGAGATGGCATGGCGTGGGTGCCGATGGGGAAGGTCAGATGTTAGTTAAAAATATGCCATGTAGTCATGAAAAATATGGCATGGCGGGGGTGCCGATGGCATTAAAAATTGGCAGAGACAATGGTACTGCTAGTAGTTATCCATTTAATGCTGCCATAGAAAGACCACCAATAGGCACCCCTTAACTATACTGGAATTGTCACTCGTAAATCGAGGGCTAGTATGCCTATAGAAGTGTTAGTAATACATCAGGTAGTTTTCTTTCCTTTAGATGGGATTTGGAAGAATTAGTGATACTAAAAACATGATGGCGTGATTAGTTAAACCATTACCGCTCATTCTAACCTTACCGACTCGTAACAATCAAGCCTAAAAACCATGATCTGGCCATGGACAAAGACAAAGACAAAATGGCCAAAAAGAATTGTAACGATAGTATTGCGTACCAATGAAAACTAAATGGCAGTGTGACGGTAATGTGCATTCAACCCTGGTTTTTTTATAGGCCACTTGAAATTGGACAAAGATTCAGATTAGCACCTGATCGGCACCAATGCAACTGATGCGGAGACGAGCTTGGACTCTTCGACGGCGAAGACAAAGTGGCCGATGGCGCCCTTGGTCATTGAGGGAGTTCTGGATTAGGGGGTGTCCGGATGGACGGACTAAGACCTTTGGCCGGACTCCTGGACTATGAAGATACAAGATTGAAGACTCTGTCCCATGTCCGGATGGGACTTTCCTTAGCGTGGAAGGCAAGCTTGGCGATACGATATGAAGATCTCCTCCCATTGTAACCGACTCTGTGTAACCCTAGCCCTCTCCGGTGTCTATATAAACCGGAGAGTTTTAGTCCATAGGACGAACAACAATCATACCATAGGCTAGCTTCTAGGGTTTAGCCACTCCGATCTCGTGGTAGATCTACTCTTGTACTACCCATATCATCAATATTAATCAACCAGGAGTAGGGTTTTACCTCCATCGAGAGGGCCCGAACCTGGGTAAAAACATCGTGTCCCTTGTCTCCTGTTACCATCCGCCTAGACGCACAGTTCGGGACCCCCTACCCGAGATCCGCCGGTTTTGACACCGGCATTGGTGCTTTCATTGAGAGTTCCTCTGTGTCATCGCCTTTAGGCCCGATGGCTTCTTCGCTCGTCAATCGCGATGCGGTCCGGGATGAGACTTTTCTCCCCGGACAGATCTTCGTATTCGGCGGCTTCGCACTGCGGGCCAACTCGTTTGGCCATCTGGAGCAGATCGAAAGCTACGCCCCTGGCCATCAGGTCAGGTTTGGAAGATTAAACTACACGGCCGACATCCGCGGGGACTTGATCTTCGACGGATTCGAGCCACGACCGGGCGCGCCGGACTGTCACGATGGGCATGATTTAGCTCTGCCATCGGACAACACCCAGAGCGTCGCTCAGGTGTCCGCTGCGCCAGTCGGGGAAGGACGGTTGGACGCCGCCCCGGAAGCTGCAACCTCTACGGCGATAGAGCCGGATACCAGCCTAGTCCTTCGCAAGGCCCGTGACTCCAAGGTGCTGGACTCCGATCCGGACTCCGTAAATCCCGCACCTCTTCCGATTAAGCCCGATTGGGCTCCGGTCATGGAGTTCACCGCCGCGGACGTCTTTCAGCTTTCGCCTTTTGGCGATATCCTGAATTCATTAAAGTCTCTCTCTTTGTCAAGAGAGCCCTGGCCGAACTACGGCCAACACGGTTGGGATGCGGACGACGAAGAAATTCGAAGCCCACCCACCACCCACTTCGTAGCCACTGTCGACGATTTAACCGACATGCTCGACTTTGACTCCGAAGACATCGACGGCATGGGCGCCAATGAAGGAGACGATCAAGAACCAGCACCTATAGGGAACTGGAAAGCCACCTCATCATACGACGTATACATGGTGGACACACCCAACAGAAACGACAACGAGGATCAAAAGGATGCGGCCAGGGATCGCTCCCTCGAAAAACAATCAAAGCGGCGACGTAAGCGCAAGGCCAAGCCCGACCTCGACAAAGACACAGCCATAGAGCAGGGTGAATCAATGAAAGATGAAGATGCCGTCGAGCATCCATCCAAACAGGGCGGACAATCCGAACAACTAATCCCTGGGAAAGATAATAGCCCGGACGACCTCACGTCGGACAAATTGCTGGAACATCAGAACCTCCACCAAAGGCTCGTTGCCACTGCACGTAGCCTGAAAAAGCAGAAGCGAAGGCTCAAGACAGCGGAAGATGCACTCAGGATCAGATGGGGCAAAGTACTCAATACCGCACACAAGTACGGCAGCAGTCGTCACACAAAGAGCTATCTGAAGCAGAAACTACTACCGGAATTTGATGAAGAGGCCATAAAGCCCCCACAGTCAAAAAATAAGGAAGCCACAAGGTCGGATAGACGACCCTACAATCAACCTCATGCATCAAAGGACGTCGCACTCAATATGGCGCGCGATCCGTCCAAGAATTTGCATCAGAAAACTGGCCCAACCAGATCCATCTATAGGCCAAGAAAGCAGGCTCCAGTGAGTGATGCAATGCAAAAAACACCCGAACATCGCGGCACACCTAAATACATGGGCGGCGCACCCCCCCCCCTATGTTTTATCGATGAGGTGCTGGACCATGAATTTCCGGACGGATTCAAACCCGTGAACATAGAAGCATACGACGGAACAACAGACCCTGGAGTCTGGATCGAGGACTACATCCTCCACATACACATGGCCAGAGGAGACGACCTCCACGCCATAAAATACTTACCCCTTAAGCTCAAAGGGCCAGCCCGGCATTGGCTTAAAAGCCTTCCCGAAAACACTATGGGAAGTTGGGAAGTGCTTGAGGATGCTTTCCGGGCAAATTTTCAAGGGACCTATGTCCGACCCCCGGATGCAGATGATCTGAGTCATATAACTCAGCAGCCCGGAGAGTCAGCCCGGAAGCTCTGGAACGATTCCTTATCAAAAAGAATCAGATAGTTGACTGTCCGGACGCAGAGGCCCTAGCAGCTTTCAAACATAGCGTCCGAGACGAATGGATCGCCAGACACCTCGGCCAAGAAAAACCGCGAACAATGGCCGCGTTAACAAGCCTCATGGCCCACTTTTGTGCAGGAGAGGATAGCTGGTTGGCAAGAAGCAGCACCAGTGACCCGAATACGTCCGAACCCAGAGATGGGAACGGGAAGCCGCGCCGTAACAAAGAACTGCGTCGGATCAAGGACAACAGCCCGATGAGCACGGCAGTAAACGCCGGATTCAAAAGCTCTCGGCAAAATCAGAAAAAGCCGCCCCCCAAAGACGATAGGGACGAGCTATCCAACCTGAACAAAATCTTGGACAAAATATGTCAAATCCATAGCACTCCGGGAAGACCTGCAAACCATACCCACAGAGATTGTTGGGTCTTTAAGCAGTCCGGCAAACTCAACGCCGAACACAAGGGGCTCGACACACCAAGCGAAGATGACAATGCACCCCACAAGTAGAACACCGGAGAACAAAAGAAGTTCCCACAAGAAGTCAAGACAGTAAACCTGCTTCATGTGACAAAGGGGAAGAGCAGAACGACACCTACGAAGACACGCGCCGTACGGCCAGCCCCAGAGGAGCAACGCCACTGGTTGTTACAACCAATCACCTTCGATCATCAGGATTACTCTAGAGGAGACCAGAACGCAGGCTGGACTGCCTTAGTCGTAAATCCAATTATTAACGAACTCCAATTTACAAACGCCCTTATGGACGGCGGCAGCGACCTGAACCTGTTATATCAGGACTCAGTCCGCAAACTCGGGGTAAACCCATTTATAATCCACCTTGGCAACACTTCCTTTCAAGGAGTCACGCCAGGCCCGGATACCCTAAGTATGGGTTCCCTTACGTTAGAAGTCACGTTCGGATCACCCGACAACTTCCGAAGTGAAAAGCTAACATTCCACATCGCCCCATTCGTAAGTCACTATCAAGCGCTATTGGGATGTGAAGCTTTCGCCCGCTTTAACGCAATACCGCATTACGCATCCCTTACACTCAAAATGCCCGGCCCAAAGGGCATCATTTTATTACAGGGGAACATAAATTGACCCCCACAGTACGGGCAAAGGTGCGGCTGCCTGGACAGCCGCCCACAAATCCAGCCCTACTATCCCAGACACGGCTCGACGAGTCCGGTGTAAACATGCTTAATAACCGCATATCCCCGTACAAGGGGCTTCGTGTGCTCACGCCCGGAGACAAAACGGCTCAACTCTTGCTCCAAATATATTTTGTTTATTTCAATATAGATTTCTCGCACGCTTATTTTTTACTAAGTTCCTCTCTTTCGCAGACGAACATCATGCTACGCCCGTCCAGGATACGGCACAACAGAGACACAGGCGCAGACGTGCAGCAGGGACCCATTTTAAGGATTCTTTTTAGATTAAGACCCTGCGTAAACCTTTTTTACTGTCTCTTGTTGATAAGATCCCCCGGTTTTCTCTATAACCGAGGAGGAGGCTGGCGTCTTGGCATGTGGCCACGCTAGAATTTTTGCGCGTACCTGGATACTAGGGGCTTTTTTACCAAGGGCTCTATTTTGGCCCGTCTTCATAAAGACCGAATACCTTAGGGAGTGTTCGGCGTCGCGAGTTTGGCCCTATATGCATCAGCTCCGAATCATGTCTTTGGTCAAATGTTGGGATTGCCTGGCTCCTGTGTTTTGCTGCCTTACGTTCCGTTATATCGGCTAATGCGGCACCAGGAGAACTACTGCGATTGTGCCCCAGTTCGGCCAGGTGAGCACCTCAGTAGAGAAAGCCGAAAACTGACTGTCATGATATAGCGAGAGACTGGTCAACCACTTGATGACTTTCGGAATCTTTAGGATTCCCCCGCATTAACGAAGGGCTGCTTCCCGGTTAGGCACACTCGCGCCCTGAATTCGGGCGAGCACGGTGCCCCTAGGGGCTATTTAGTAGCCCCACTGTCAAACTCCTAAGGCTAAGTGAAAGTGATAAAGCATTATAGTCCGGTTGCCTAGTTCGCCGTGCCACCACCTCCTTTTTAGGACCAAGACGTTGGATTAAGTGTGAAATGGCGCCTTTTTGCGAACACCCCCGCATTCTATGCGTGGGGGCTAAAGCCAACGACTGCCATCTTTCAGGTTATATACAAATATATACATTAAATGGCCGCACAGGAGGCGTCATGATTCTTGCAAGCACAAGTATAAAAAGCTTTTTTCATAAAAATAAAATTCGTTTTACAAATAGTATAAGCTATTCGAACACAACATCCTTCAAGCACTGCGACTCTATTATATGAGCGCCAGGAAGAACTTCCTCAAAATAGTGCTTGGCAGGTACTCGGCTTTCGTCCGAATCCTGGGACGCAACAATACTGGCCTTCATATCTGCCCAGTATGTTTTGACATGGGCAAGAGCCATCTGTGCGCCCTCTATGCACGCCGACCTCTTCATTGCATCAGCATGCGGCACCGAACCAAGGAACTGCTGCACCAAGCCAAAATAACTCTTCGGCTCCGGCTTCTCCGGCCACAGACGGCTCGCAACATACCTCATGGCGAGTCCGGATAACCTGTTCAGCTCCGCCCAGGCGGCCAAACGGTCGGATACTGACAGTGGGCATTCTGGAGTGTGGTACTGCGACCAAAAAAGCTCTTCCAGTCCATGGTCACCTCGGCTACGGAAGTGTTCGGTCGTGTCCGCCGCACTTGCTGCCAAATCCATATAAGCGTTTTCCGCACTCCACTGTCGGTCTAATGGAACATACTTGGGGTCTCCGAACTTCATCCGCAGCATATAAGGCTTTCCAGCCGTGATATCTCCCGCCTGACGCAGCTCCTCCTTCATCGCTCTCATGGCAGAGCGAGTATCCTTGGCTTCGGCAGTGATCTTTTCAAGGTCCTTCTAAGCCGCCCTATCTTCTTGTTCAAGAAATTTACAGCGGTCGGTAGCATCCTTCAATTTTATGGCCATCTCAGCTATTTCCTTCTTACTCTAGCAGTGAGCAGCCTGTTCAGCTTTTAGCTCTTCAGCCGCTTTAACGGCAGCCGCATCACTTTTCCTTGGTTGCTCCTTGACTCGGGCAAGTTCCGCCTGAAGGTTCTCTACGGCAGCAGCACCATCTACATAAAGTATATATATATATAAGGCCCGAGCATCGAGATCCTATTACTGGGTGTCTTTTGAACATACCTTGAGCCTCGTCTAGCCGCTTATTTACAAGCGCGATGTCGGCATCTGCTACGTCAAGTTGCCGCTTTAGTTCGGTAGATTCATCAGTCCGGCTAGCCACCGAACGCCTCGCCACCTTCATGGAATAGGCGACATATTATACCAGGGGTTATGATCCTCTGTGCATCGTCACTCGTGACGACACACAGAGTCTCAGGGGCTACTATTCATACAGGGCACATTTAATATGCGGCTCTACCAAAAGGTACACCTTTTTACGTACCTCAAAGCCTGTTAGTAAACTCCTGGCAGCCTCGTACAATCCTCCATCTGCGGATGAAATCCTTCCAATCACTGTATCCATCAACATACGGTGTTCTTCTGAGATGGACGCCCTACCAAGCAGATCCTTCAGCCCCTCCGCCAGTGCGCAAGAGGGTGCCGGACTAGCCTGACGACCTTTTCCAGGGTCCGGACTTGAAAAAACCCTCCGGAACGATACCTCGGGGTCACCAGCCTCGTGAGACGGTGCAACAAGGGGAGGCGTTTCGCTCTCTATCATCTCTGGACGAAGATCCCCTGAAGATGAGCTCTGCTGAGAAGGGTTGAGATCCCAACTGCAAGATAATGTTTCGGTTATTTTCCTCAGGAATAAAACATGAGTGTGATTCATTATGGAACCCCTCCCTTCACTTACGTCTCGGGGGAGAGAGGGTCCCCTTTAGGGGGCAATTCGGCCGGGGCGTTCTCCGGTGCCGAACCCTCTGACGAAGATTTCTTTCCCCGTTTTGAGGTTATCACCTCCGGGTCTTCAGAGGCAGTCCTTTTCTTTCCCTGGTCGGGGGAATTTTTGATTCTTCCCTTCCTAACGGCCTCCTTCGCGGAGGCGGTAGCTCCTTGGTTCCCTCCTTCGCCTTCTGCCAACAGCGCGACCTCCAACATCCTGGTCAGCATGGGATTCGGCACGGTCTTGGGCAGGGGGGCTGGACACCTGATAAGCTTTGCCTTCGCCATCCACTCCTGTTCAAAGGACAACTCTGCTAAAGGGTAGATTTGATAAAAATATGGATGGTGTATCCAAATACGGGGCTACTTACTTTAGCATCCGGGCGATTGCAGCTCAGACCTGCATCCTCGGACAAATCCGGACACCTTGCTTGTGATCCGAAGAACAATTTGTACATCTCCACTGGTGTCATTCCCATGAAATGTTGTAGGACTCATGGTCCCTCCGGATTGAACTCCCACAGGCGGAGAGGTCGATGTTTGCAGGGCAGTGTGCGGCGAATCACCATGACTTGTGCCACTACGGTAAATTGATATCTCTTTCTAGAAGATCTCGAATACGGCCCTGCAGCAAGGGCATGTCTTTGGGCGGCCCCCAGATAAGTCCTTCATTAACCCATGACGCCAGCCGTGGTGGGGGGCCCGAGCGAAAAGTAGGTGGTGCCACACATGTGGTGCCCCTAGGGGCTGTGATGTAAAACCAGTCCCGTTGCCATAAGCCGAGCTCCTCTTGAAAATAGCCTTCGGGCCATGGAGCGTCGTCCATCTTGCTTATTATTGCCCCTCTGCACTCAGCGTGCTGCCCCTCGATCATTTTCGGTTCCACTTTGAAAGTTTTTAGCCACAATCCGAAGTGAGGGGTGATATGGAGGAAGGCCTCGCACACGACAATGAATGATGAGATCTAGAGGATGGACTCCGGATCTAGGTCGTGGAACTCCAGCCCGTAGTAAAACATAAGCCCCCTCACAAAGGGATCGATTGGGAAGCCTAGCCCCCGAAGGAAGTGAGATGCGAACACCACGCTTTCATCGGGCTGGGGAGCGGGAACAACTTGCCCTTGAGCAGGCAGTGTATGCGAGATTTCGCCGGTTAGATACCTGGCATCTCTCAGCTTTCGTACATCTTCTTCCGTAATGGAGGAAGGCATCCACCGGCCTTGAAGGTCGGAGCCGGACATCGTCAAAAGTCCGAAGCGCCTAAAACTAGAGCTTTGGGTGTTGGAACTCAAAGCGAGGGGCGGATTTGATTGGTTTGAGAAGAAGGGAGCTGGGCCTTGGTTCCTTTATAAAGGAGGTGAATACCAAGAGCCCTCGCCGTAACCGTTTGAGACTCGCTTTCAATTAGGGAGTCATACCTAAGTCACGGTTGGCTTACCCACGCCCGTATTGATGAGAATCCCGGAATAAGGGGACACGGTCTCTACTTTGACAAAGACGTGCCAAGGAAACCGCCTCGCTAAACGCGCCGAGGTGGAACAGTAAGATGAATAAAAGCCTGGCCATGGCATGATGTCACGCCGCGGAATACGTCAGCAGATCCGATTGATGCAAATATTATTCTCTCTACGATGGAATGTGGAACTTATTTTGCAGAGCCGGACACTACCCTGGTGTTCAACATCTTCTATGGAATATTCGGAGGAGGAACCCGCCTTGCAATGCCGAAGACAACTTGCACGCCGGACTCATCATCATTGAAGCCTGGTTCAGGGGCTACTAAGGGAGTCCTGGATTAGGGGGTGTCCGGATGGCCGGACTAAGACCTTTGGCCGGACTCCAGGACTATGAAGATACAAGATTGAAGACTATGTCCCGTGTCCGGATGGGACTTTCCTTGGCGTGGAAGGCAAGCTTGGCGATACGATATGAAGATCTCCTCCCATTGTAACCGACTCTGTGTAACCCTAGCCCTCTCCGGTGTCTATATAAACCAGAGAGTTTTAGTCCATAGGATGAACAACAATCATACCATAGGCTAGCTTCTAGGGTTTTGCCACTCCGGTCTCGTGGTAGATCTACTCTTGTACTACCCATATCATCAATATTAATCAACCAGGAGTAGGGTTTTACCTCCATCGAGAGGGCCCGAACTTGGGTAAAAACATCGTGTCCCTTGTCTCCTATTACCATCCGCCTAGACGCACAGTTCGGGACCCCCTACCCGAGATCCGCCGGTTTTGACACCGACAGTCATCTTCTCGTGGAAAAGAAAGTCGCCGCTGCTCGTGGCCCTTGACAAGGTTGAACTCCGAGTCATCCATGTCTGCACCGTCGTTCTTCTCTCATAGTTAAAAAACAGAGGTAATGTACCACACCACCAGGCAAGTAGTCCGAATCAACTTTCAGATTTCATATGGTTAGATATAGTAGACTAAATTAATTAGTCAGGGTTTGTGTACACATCAGTAACAAAATCAATAATCAATAAGGCAAAGTTAGGCAAATCCACATACTAAAAAAACATTGTTAATGCAGTGTGAAATAAGAGAGGGATGGAACATAGAATACCTGTTCATCATATGGTAAGAGAAGATGTGCAGCAAAACAATTTGTGCCGTTTGAAGATGAGTGTAACCATGGACAATTAGGTCAACATGTCCTGATGCTAACAAAACCAGGGACACCTGATTTAGTACTAAAATTATGTTAATGTCAAATTCTTCAATTTTGTTCCTATAAAAAACGCCCACTGTAACTATGTTTTAGTTCTTCATCACTCCTTCCACTTTCCTGAAAAAGGAAAAGGAATAGGGCAATATTAACAAAGGGGGATATCTTACTGGAGTAATAACAATGAATATCTTTATACTTCAAAAATGTTGAAGTGGTATCCCAGGCCAAAATAATTAAAATTGCAATTGATCTAACACAAATTCATGTGTAGCTGAATCTGTAATGTTCATGTGAACGAATGTGAACAAATGACACAGCAGAAAACAACAGTGCAATATTTAAACCTGGTTATAAGCAGAATATGAACATCGTAACTGAAATTGAAGAAAAAACCTGAAACCGTTTGATGCAATTCAAAATCTTATCAATAGCATCTTGACACCAGTCTAAGATCCGTGGCAATTTGAGCATTGCAGCTCCTAGAAGTATGTCAATACAGAAAGGGGGAAGATTGAATCCACGGACGATGACAAACCTGAAAACATATGATTTGATCACTTCCAAGTTCGAACATTACCTAGTCTAGTTCATCAGATAGAAAAACATTACCTTGTCTAAGACCTGACTTCTGATAACATGTAAGTGCAGACCTTTGCTTCATATACACTTTCTGAAGCAGGATTTGGATCTAGAAGGTTATAGAACTTCAGTTCAATTAGAAAATCTTGATAATATCACAAGGAATAGGAAGAAACCATTAAAAAAATATGTGACTGCATCCTAACTCGTGCCTCTCCAAATTAAATCATGTCACTCGCCTGAAGAACTTCCAAATTGCAGCCAATACCACAATTTACGTCGTCTTCTACTAAAAACTCTGTGCAAGCTCTTGTCCTTCTCCAATTGATTACATCATCTAAACCAGATTAAATTTTATTAGTTTACCCATGCTAAATTATGTATCAAAACCAAGGTAAGAACTTTTCAAAGGTAAAGAAGTATAGAACAACATGTAGCCTGATCTTCCCAAAATACGCACTAAGCAGAATATTAACGATAGGGGTGGAGATGGGAAGGTGTTATGACCAGCTATATTATAGCCCAGGCAGTTATGGGCCTGGCCCAGTTATCTTATCATTATTAGGGGCTTAACCCAGTTATTGGTGGCTATCAAAGGATGAGTCTATCAGAAGTCTACATTAGACACTCTTGTGCACCAAGCATCGATAATTTGTTCAAACATTACCTTGTTCTAGCCGGCATGCAGCAAGCATTTCATTTCGCTGTCTAATTTTGGGAATTTTAGGCCTACCACTCTTGTGCACCATACTGACAAAATAGAAGACAAAAAACGTCCTGGCAATTTTTCACCTTGAATGCTAATCATGTTTTACAAATGCAATTATGTTTTGGAGCAGAAATTATGCATGTTTGGGAATTGATTAGTGGTAAGTAAGCGAAGAGGTTAATTGTTATTACCGCGAGGACTTTCTTGTACTCGGAGATGATGAAGGGGACGTAGTCGTGGATCTCGAACTGCTGGGACCTAGCGGAGAAGGGCACAAGGAAGTACTTGTTGATGAAGTCGTTGCCGCCGAGCGTGATGAGCACCAGCGACTGGCTCACGCGCTCCCTCGCCACGTCCTCGCCGATGTACGCCGCCAGCCTCTGCTGGTAGTCCTCAAAGTTCTGCAGCTGCTGCGCGGTCCTGATGATGTTCACCTGCACACGCACACGTACAACATTATTGTCATCTCTGTTGCATTATTGTAGATACGTATACCTGATTCGAGCATGTGTGCGTGCGTGCGCGTGGAGCTTGCGAATTGCACGCCTGTGTCGTTGAGGATGCCGATGCCGGCGGACGCGAAGTTAGTGCCGACGAGCAGGTTCTCGCCGCGCATGTAGGGGCTCAGGTACGTTAGCGCGGGCTCTGCCCCGAGGTACTCACCTGATCAAACATGTGGCAATGTCAAGAACTACTCTCCCAACCGAAAGAGAAATGGTGCAGCGGGGAGGATAACGTACTGATGATGTCGGGGAAGGATCGCGCGGGGGGGGGGGGTGACCTTGTAGGTGGGCGTCAATGATGTAGAGGTTGCCGGTGTCATAGCCGTCCAAGGAGGTGCAAGTCCGTCGGAGGGACAGAGATGGCCAGCGGCGAGTGCTTGTACCCGTGGAGGCTAGGCATTGTATCAATGTAGCTGTAACCGTCGATGGTGTCGAAGCATAACATGCGGTTCACGCGATTGGCCAAAATGACCTTGCGCTCCGAGGCCGTGGGCAAGAAATGAAGACAACAAGGAGACCTTATGGAGTAGGAGACTCCGCTCATGTCCGACGATCCTTCTCTCCTGAGAGGGTAATAAGGAAAAAAATTAGATCGATTGAATTTCCAAGGTTGGTTACTATGAAGTGAGGTTCCTAAAACCCGCAGACGTCGGTGAATCACGTGAGGTTCCTAAAACATTTGCATGACCAGGTTAGTATGAAGCTTCAGAAAATAAGTGCATCACGTGAAGTTCCCTAAGTGAGTACGTTTACCTCTATATATTTGACTAACAACATGACAGGTTGTGTGTGCTATTATGAACAAAATACAATGAACAAATTGATGGATCGATATGGTTGCTTCACTTTACTTCATAATAAGTGGATTTCTTTTCCTGAACAAATTGACTGCTGATTTCAGGCAGTAGGGTAGATGTTAAGCAAGCAGATATATAAACCCAAGAGCACAAGACAAGATCATGCACGTATCGTAACGGGGAAGATGTGAATTACTTAACAATGTATCCAACGAAGCAGATCGAAGACACACGTACGTACGTATGTATACAAATCCAATGAGCAACACCAAAATCACATAAGTACACATCCAAATTAACCTTGATGGGGAAGGAAGGAAATTGAGATGGAGAAAGCACCTTACCTTGGCGGTGGCTGGAACGGTCACGACGGTGGTGGCTAGCTAGGTATTCAGGCGCTCGCTTTGGAAACGGACGGAGCCCAGGAGGCGTCTCGCCTTGACGTGCGTGGCGGGTTCCTCACGGCGCGGAGGTGGAGGAGACCAGAGCCGGCGGCGGCGCGGCACCGAGGTTGGTGCGATGGCGAGCTCGGGCGGTGAGGCAGCGGGGCAGAAGCTGCAGGAGACGGCCGCGGGGACCTCGAGGCCGAGCTCAGGCCATGGCTTCCCTGGCTCCAGAGGCCGTGGTGGTGCCAGATGCAGCGGCGGGGCGAGGAGGAGGCCCGTCGTTGGGGAGGCAGGAGCTCCTCGTCCCCTCGATCCAGATCAGGATCGAGGAGGGAGCAACAGGGGCGCGAGGGAGCGGGCAGCGTTCCGGGTGTAGGTTTAATTTCGTAGGTTAACCGTCGTAGATTTTTTTAGGATGATTTTCTGTCGATGAACCGTAGTGTTGCACAACTGGCATCGTGGGAGTATACCGATTTTTATTTCCTGGATCGAGGGCGGAGGGGGGAACCGAGGGGACGCGGGAGGTGGTATCAAGGACGAAAAAAACCCGTCTATGGTGGGACGAAAATTGACCGGCGGAGACTACCAACTGCTCCATTAGGAGTATAGATAAGAGAGAATAGCCATAAGTAATGAGATATAATGTGTAATAACAACCCATATGCAATAAATATTGATATAAAAGCATGACGCAAAATGGACATATCAACTCCCCCAAGCTTAGACCTCGCTTGTCCTCAAGCGGAAGCCGATATCGAAAAATATGTCCACATGTTTAGAGATAGAGGTGTCGATAAAAATAAAATACGGACATGAGGGCATCATGATCATTCTTATAACAACAACATATAAAGATTCCATTAAATAATTTCTTATGCTCAAGTAACAATCAATTCACAATATCAAATATGGTTCACAAACCTCATTAAGAACTAACAAACTATAATCTCAGTCATTGAAGCAATCGCAATTTATCATAACATCAGAAAGAGTCAATAATAGAGCTTTCTAGCAAGTCCACATACTCAACTATCATATAGTCTTCTACAATTGCTAACACTCACGCAATACTTGTGGTTATGGAGTTTCAGACGGACACTGAGAAAGATAGGGGCTTATTATGTTGCCTCCCAACGTATTCACCTTTACGTGATGTCAACAATAATAGCCCATGCTAACGAACATCCAATTGGATATGTATATCATGATATTTCAAACACGAAGAGCTTGCCAAAGGATAAAATGAAAAAGGGAAAGGTGGAGATCACCTTGACTCAAGCACAAACATAAAAGCATAAAGTAAGAACATGAAGTAAAAGATAGGCCCTTCGCAGAGGGAAGCAGAGGTTGTCATGCACTTTTTAGGGTTGATGCATAAAATCTTAATGCAAAAGAATGTCACTTTATATTGCCCCTTGTGTGCGGACCTTTATTATGCAGTCTGTCGCTTTTATTACTTCCACAACAAGTTCATACAAAGCTTATTTTATCCGCACTAATAGGTCATACATAATTAGAGAGCAATTTTTATTGCTTGCACCGATGACAACTTACATGAAGGATCTTACTCAATCCATAGGTAGGTATGGTGGACTCTCATGGCAAAACTGGGTTTAAGGGTAATTAGAAGCACAAGTAGTATCTCTACTTGGTGCAAGGAATTTGGCTAGCATGGGGGGGAAAGGCAAGCTCAGCATGTTCGGAAGGTCAATGACAACATACTTTAACTGAGATGTGAGAAAACATAAACTATTATGTTTTCTTCCTTGTCCATCGTCAACTCTTTTAGCATGTCATACTTAATGAGTGCTCACAATCATAAAAGATGTCCAGGATAGTGTATTTATATGCGAACCTCTCTTACCTTATTACTTCCTATTAATTGCAATGATGACCAAGGCTACGTTCATCAACTCCCAACAATTTTTATGCCTCATACTTTCTATGTGTGAAGTTATCACTATCCATAAGATCAATATGAACTCTTTTATTCTTTTTATTCTTACTATTTTTCTCAAGATCATGGCAACAAAGCAAAGCCCTTGACTTCAACACTAATCTTTATTATAGATAACTCGCGGACTCGAATACAAAAAGAGATCACAATGCAGAACTCAAACTACTTGATATCAAAACTACAATCTACTAGATCAAGATACTACTAAAAGGATCGAACTAAATAAAGCGGTAAAGGTAAGAGTGTGATGGTGATACGATACCGGGACACCTCCCCCAAACTTGGCAGTTGCAAAGGGGAGTGCCCATACCCATGTGATTATGTCCCCGGAGGTGATGGAGGTGGTGATGATGACGGTGGATTTGTTGCATTTTTCTTCTCTAGCTTGCGTCTAAGACTAAAATTTTCCTCCCTCAGACCCTCATTCTCAAGATCAAGTTTCATTATCTTTTTGCATAGTCCTGCCTTGCTGTCCTGCAAAAAACATGGTGGGATAGATTGGACCTTAGGGAGGCTTGACTTCTTCAACTCCACATGCATATCACCAGGTTGAGGTAGTGGACCGTCCTCTTCATCGAAGCTTGTCTCCTCCTTCCCCTTTGGATCATAGTCTTCTTCTTCTTCCGTGGTCCAGCCATAATGTTCCACATCCCCATATACTTTTGGGTTT
The DNA here is from genome assembly GCF_002162155.2 of Triticum dicoccoides. Lineage (NCBI taxonomy): Eukaryota > Viridiplantae > Streptophyta > Magnoliopsida > Poales > Poaceae > Triticum > Triticum dicoccoides. The sequence goes on along the minus strand of NC_041391.1, from coordinate 72,806,081 downwards.
GCGATATAATCAGCCATGTAGCTCTCCCCCTCCGAATCTTGAGACGACATCTTGTTCCAAATCTGCAACAGGAACAGCTCGAAACGAAAATAGAGGATATTTGCATGATACAGTGGTCAAAACCTTCGGGAGTATATATAATGATTTTTTACCGACCAAAATACGTATCATACAAGAAAATGGAGTCCGGGAGGCACACGAGGTGCCCACGAGACAGGGGCGCGCCCTACAGGGGGGCGCCCTCCACTCTCGTGGGAGCCTCGTGTCCCTTTCGGACTACTTCTTTCTTCCTAAAATTCTTAAATATTCCAAAACTGATAAAAATTGCCATTGGAGTTGTTTTGTAGTCGGTTTACTTACCGTACCACATACCTATGCCTTTTTGGAGTCTGGAACGTTCTGGAAAGTGTCCCTTATGTATTCCGCAGGGGTTACGGTTTCAATAATATTAGTTTCAACATTGATAGGATTACCTGAAATATAGTGTTTAATTCTTTGACCGTTTACCACCCTCGGACTTGTGCCTTCGAAGTTGTTGATTTTTATGGCACCAGAACGAGACCTCCTCGATAACCTAGGGACCTTCCCATTTTGAGAGAAGCTTTCCTGCAAAAAATCTAAAGCGAGAGTTGAATAATAACACATAATCACCTACGTTAAACTTTCCCATTTTGAAGACCTCCTCGATAATTCGTTCGGCAAAAAATGTCACGGATGTGTCTTTCTTTTGAAGTGCAAGGTTCCGCCTCGTGGCGGTGGAGTTTCCTCCCGTAAGCTTGCCCACGATTTTTTCTAGGGTAAAAGAGATGATATAGCAGGAGATGGACGCCAGAGGCCCACCAGGGGACCCAGGAGATAGGGGACGCGCCCTGTAGGGGGGGCACGCCCCCTGTCTCCTGGACAGGGTGTGGGCCCCCTGGCCTTTTTCTTTCGCTCAGAAATTCTTATAAATTTCAAAAAGTTGTTTCGTGGAGTTTCAGGACTTTTGGAGTTGTGCAGAATAGGTTTCCAATGTTTGCTCCTTTTCCAGCCAGAATTCCAGCTGCCGGCATTCCCCCTCTTCATGGTAAACCTTGTAAAACTAGTAGACTGCCCGTGCGTTGCCACGGGCCAATGTATAAATTTGTAAACAATGCTCAAGTTACCCTCCCTGAACGAAGACATTGCATGCAATGTTCAACCAAAACACAAATGCAAGTATCTTCTCTCTATTCCAACAAACGCCATGCACCCCATCCAGCCTCTCTTTCTGTTGAACTTCTCCCTAGCCCTCTTTGTCCATACATCAACCATCCTCTCAATCTACCGCCCCTTGATTCTGCATCTGGCTTGTATGTCATTGTTTTGTTGTCTTTCTCTACTACGTATGTTAAAAATATGGCATATACAAGGTACCTCACCATAGTAGAAATAGTAAGAAAATGTGGCATATGAACATGAAAATATTCTTTCCACCACAAGTTCATTCACAAACTAATAATGCTCTGTTTATCTCTGTGCGCTGCTTCCATCTCCACCTAAGATGCATCTTCGTTACTTTATCTCACTAATACATATTTTCCTACGGACCACAAATATACATACAAGAATCACACGACAAGGTTGCGTCATTGTTATTCCATCTCTTCTTTCACTTCGGCTCTTTTGGTCATTGCAACACCAGCATGTGCCGTCTTCACACTGCTCCAAATCTACCCATGTTTCCATCTGGCTCCAAATACGCCCATTTTTCTCTATGTTAGCCATGTCGTATCAAATTTTTACTTTCAGCCTCAGAATTTCATTGTTTGGAATGACGAGGGATGTCAGAGTTCACTTCACTGAAAGAGAACACAACATATATTGATACAGATTAGTGATGAACAAAAAATTGCTTCCATAGATGTAAATTACTTCTGTCCGAAAATATATTTAGTTTCAAATGTTGATACTCCTTGCTTTTGGAACTTTAGTTTCCTTCCTATGGTTTGTTCACTTCCTTTTCTTGGATGGTAAGAAAACTGTTTCGGGTCAAATTACTTCTATGGCTACTAAATATTGTTTCCATATGGTTAAATTTTGTTTGTTTGGACTGACCATAGAAAATGCTTCCTTCAATTGGCAATCGCTTCAATGTAGTATATGTTTTCTTTTCTCATAGGAAAGGAGAATGCTTTAATTTGTTACAGAACAAAATTGAGATTGCTTTATTCTTTAGTTAAAATTGGTGTCACGAATATGTTTCATGGAATCTGAGAATTGTTCCAAACGTATCGATAAAGTGCTTCCAAAGAAGTAAAAATTGGCAATCTGAGGATTTTGCATTGAACCTCTTCTAAAATGGTGATAAAAGAGCACACATGTTGAAGATAAGTTTAGACTTAATCTAATCAAGAAACAACTGTTTTTCATACTAGTCAAGCAACTACTCCTCTCTGACTCAATGTGCCACATAATTCACTCACCGGTGTAATCCATACACATGTTCAGTACCTTTTGAATTTTATGCTCCCGCTTCTCCATGTGTCGACCCCTTTGTTCCTTGTTGACCCTAGCTTGTCCTGATACAACATGAAGCAACCACAAAATATTACACCTGATACGACATCAAGCTATACAGGAACTATTAGACCACCCAAATTATTGAAGCTTCAGAATTTGTGTCTGGGTCCATGCCTAATAAACTGGAAGAAAACCAAAAGATGCTTAGTGATATGAATCAACTTGGTTAAGCATGGTCAAATACAATGCACGGTGGAATATCTGCTCTGGAAAACAAAAGAAAAGGAGATGGAAGAAATCATATACTCAAGGGGTGACGGTAAGTTCACGTGTATCAAGACTTGGCTCACATATCATTCATCATTGGTATGTGTCAATATGGCTCTAATGCCCAGTTTATCACGATGTTTTGTTATTATTTCAGAGATAGTATTTTCTATTATAGTATCTGAGATAAGCAATTTAGATGTTTCAAATATTCCCAGCTCTTGACGTAAGAAATTTAGATAGAAAGATGCAGTTCACCTGTGACGTCTGCACCTAAACACCTAGAAATTTGGATAAGAAGTATTTTAGTAACTGAATAATATTTGACCGTCCAAAAGAACTATGATGTTTCTTTGGGAATAACAGCGGAACAAAAAATCCGAGAATCATGGCTAACCTGTGAGGCGCATATGTTGCCGACGAGCTAGCTGGCAAATGAGTGCCAGAAGAAGACCTTGAACCATGCATCCTCTCCTTTGTGCAACCTTGAAACCAGAGCAATTACCTGGCATTATTTCATTATCTTAGCTAGTTTTATGACTTCGAGCATATGAGAGTACTATAACATGTAAAATTATTCTTTCTCAGGTTCCAAATAAGTCACCAGTAGGTCAAAAACAGAGGTGAAACATTGCCAGGCAAGCATACACACAACGACAACCGATGATTATCGCTTAAGGTTCAATGAGGATAATATAAGTAGTGGAAAACAGAATTTGTATCCACGGCCCTACTGATCAAGGAGTAAGTCAACATGATACAAGGAACATACAAGAACACTTGGGCCGGTACAATTACAACACCGCGGAAAAATTAGAGTTCCATGTAATCAAATATCTCTTTGTTAAATTTTAGCCGAACAACTTAACTTATAGAGTGTAGATGGTTCAGATCTTTTTTCCTTTTAATTAACATGTGAGTTATTATAAAGTGGGTAATTTCTTTTTGTGGTATATAAAGTGGATAATTCATATAGACTAAGACATGAAAAAGGGTGTAGGTGGTGCAAATTCATAGCAAGTTTTACATTGGATGCACCCAAACAATTGTGTGAACACACAAAAAGAAAACAATCACTTTGAAAGTTTGAATAGAAATGTCTACATAAACATCAGATGGTCTAGTGTCTCCACCGAAAGCACTACATGAACCCCTCATTAACAATTTAGCAATGAACAAACAATTCTAGTATTTAGACATGAGAATACCTTGTACAGAATTTCAAAGCCATAAAAAATGTTACCACTGGTTTCGGTATCCTGGAAATAAAAAAGAGGTAATAAATTCCTTATAGCCAATCAGGTGAACATAGCAAATTGATTACCTCTGGTTTGATCCCATGTGCTCTAGCCAAAAATAGATCAAATCGGCAGGATATCTTATAAGGAAACTGATTATTATTATATCTAATTTCCAGCTACCCGTGGTAGGCACAAAGTGGAACACTATTATGTAGGACAACAAATTTGGGCAGGAGGAAGAATAATGGTTATGAATGCCAGGCAAGGTGTTTAAGCTCATAACTTTGAGCATGCAAATAATTTATATGATTTGCTTAAATATAAGTTGCAGTATATTTAACCATTGCAATCGAGTAGATGCAAGAAGCTACTGTTGTCACAGCTGGATACCACTGGTGGAAAAAGGGCCTTTGGTCGCGGTTCGCAACTGCCATTAGTCGCGGTTGCGCAACCGCGACCGAACGGGCGCGACTAAAGCCCCCCCCCCCCTTTAGTCGCGGTTGCTTAAGAACCGCGACTAAAGGCCCGTCCACGTGGGCGCCAGGTGGCCGTCGGGGCGGAGGACCTTTAGTCGCGGTT
>NC_041391.1:72798530-72801008 GCF_002162155.2 Triticum dicoccoides | reverse complement strand
TTTGTATCTACGAACCGTCTCCAAACCCTACGAGGCAAAGAAAATTAAATGAACAAGAGAGTTATTAATTAGTTACTTGATATTAGGAAATGAACGAAATAGGCCGATCGATATAGAGCGCAAATGAATGAAAATAATTACTTCTGCAGCATTCTTCTCATGCCGCCCCAAAGCTTTGGATCCATATTCACAGAGTCGTGGACGAGACATTCTGAGGTGTTAACTTTAATTACTAGCAGAATCCAGTGGAACCTGCGGACACGATACATGCACAGTACGTCATGCATAACTCATCGATTAGCCGGCCACATACCATGCATGGAGTAAACAAAAGAGAATGTGCTCAAGACAGAAACACTCACTCAAAATGGTAAGGAAATAGAATATCACTTTTGAGTTCCTGCTTTGTAAGAAACTGCCACAGGTCTGCCTCCACGTTGGCGGGGTAACGCTCCAACACATGTCCATTAACGATGTGTGGGTCAATGAACCCAACATCATGGATGTTCCTTACTCTGCATTCCTTAATCTTCATTCTGCATGTATAATAGCGGACACAACAATATAGTTAGGACATATATATAGTGCAGGCAATATGAACGAGATGGGGTAGAAATTAATAAATCACTTACAGAACGTAGCAACTGATGATAGATTTATCGAGCTCGCGCAGATTGAAAAGCTGGAACAATTCACTCAGTTAAATTTGTACATAGTAATGTTTGAAGTGATGCGCATGTCTAACTTCCGCATAAATATATTCTTTGGCGTTTTTATTTTTTATGTAACCCTTGTACCATTTCAGCAGACCTTTCATTTGTGGAGGTAGATCCTTTTCCTGCGCAGGCTCGACGAGAGGCCCATTCTTGACATATGTAATTACTACCTCCTTCACTGGCGCCTCATCAAGGCCTAACAGTTCACGAAGAGTAATACCTAAGTTGGCCGCTTGTTCTCTGGCACTCATTACAGTCAATCCCTGTGCTGCCGCAGCTTGTATGATCTCGGGGGCATCCGGACAGAAGGCTTCCACTATAAGCGGGGCAATCGATTGTTTACTTTGTTCCCCGAGCTGGGCAACTTGTTTCCCGCTTTTTTTACTTTCGGCCTTCTCCCGCTCTTTGTTCTCCTTGAACATGAGTGCCTGCCTGCGAAGTTCACGTGCATAGTCGTTAGGCAGATTCTTCGCGGCTTGGGACGGTGTGCTCAAAAATGACTTAGCCCACTTCTTTTGCTCATCAGAAAATACTGGCTTGGGCTCGGGCTCTCTTTTCTTCTTGCAGTCCGCCTTCCATTTCTCCAAATCAGCAGCCGCGGCCGCGTCGACTTCCTCGGCACTACGTTCCCAAGGCCTTGTGGGGAGAGGCTTCAGTGATGGCTCCGGTACCTTTGTGGTCTTAGGTACATAAGGGTCCGGGTTAATAATCCAGGACTGCTTCTGCTTCTTTGCCGGAGGTGGATTGGGGGCAGCGTCTGATCACCCGCCGGACAAGGACTGGGGGGCGGCGGCTGATCACCCGCCGGACGTTGTGGACTGGGGGGCGGCGTCGGCTGACGTGACGGAGGTGTAGGTGAACCGCCACCACCACCACCACCACCACCACCGCCACCGCCACCACCACCACCGTAGGGGGGTGGACTTGTTGTCCTTGGCGCCTCGCCTGGAAACTTGATAAACTTCTTTTACCATAGAATGAAATGGCGCTTGACATCTCCAAGTCTTTTCTCCCCTTCAGGTGTAGCAATGTCAATCTCCAGGTCCTCAAACCCTTGGACTATGTCCTCCACCGTGACACGAGCATAGCCATCTTGAATGGGGTTGTTGTGGTGGAGTGCTCCAGGTAAACATGGTAAAGCATTGCCGATGGCTACCTTCATGGACATGTTCCCGATAGGATAATACAGATGACATTCTTTCATCTCCTTTATATCGTCCACGGGGTAGCGAGGAGGCTCCGGTGAAGTAATTTCGACCACCAGAGGCTCCGGTGCAGTAATTTCGACCACCAGAGGCTCCGGTGCAGTAATTTCGATCGTCGGTGCATCTGCACCAGCCGGTGGGGCCTTCGTGGAAGCCACGCTGCTTCTCCGCTGCTGGCTTCCGAGATCCGCTGGATGATCTTCATGCTGCACCCGAGCTGCATCTCTTTCGGCTACTAGTACACTCATGGTTTTCTTCATCACATCCATTTCCGATGCCAACCGCGCCACAACATCTGCTTCCCGATCCATCTTTCTCTTACGGCTTCTATAACCGTACGGGTCATCGTTCTGGGGGAACCCTATTTTCCACGGAATGTGCCCCATGCCTCGTACACGTCCTCCGTGTTCAGGATTCCCGAGGGCTTTTGTCAGCGCGTCGTTCTCTCTGTTGAACTTGATCTTCCCCTGTTGAGCATCCCTCATTGCGTTAATAAGGGCTTGGGTGGGTTTAATTAATTTGCCCCGGTAAACACACTCCCCTGTCTCCGGGTTCAG
>NC_041391.1:72780368-72781580 GCF_002162155.2 Triticum dicoccoides | reverse complement strand
GTGGTCTCCTCCCGATCCAGATCGGGGGAGAGGGGATATTTCGAGGGGGAAGTGGGGGTTGTCGGTGGAGTGGGCGGGGGTGGTGTAGTGGATAAGGTGGGGGGGGAGTGGCCGGCTGGGCCCTGTGGTGGCCCAGTTGGCCTGTGGTCAGCTGGGCCGAAGCCCAGGGGGTTTCTTTTCTCTCTTTTTTTTGTATTGTTTTCTGTTTTCTTTTTATTTATTTTCTTTTATGTTTTTTTTATTTATCTATAAACACTTAGGCATTTAATAAAAATTTGTTTGTTGCATCATAATTACCTTTGTAATATTCGTCAACCACCGAACAATTTTATTTTAAATTTTGAAAACTTTTATTGTTTTCATCAATTTGAATTTTGAATTTGAACGGTTTCGAATTATTGCGAGGATAGCAACAGTAATCAGGATGACGTGCCATGATTAGCGTGGGATTACTGTAGCAAGATTATCCGGGCGTTACAAATCTCCTCCACTACAAGAAATCTCGTCCCGAGATTTTAGGAGGTAGAAGGAAACAGTGCGGGGTATTCATCACGCAGGCGATCCTCGTGTTCCCAGGTGGCTTCGTCTTCAGAGTGATTCGACCACTGGACCTTGAGGAACTTGATCGCCGTCTGACGTGTGCGGCGTTCAGCTTGGTCGAGAATGCGGACCGGATGCTCTTTATAGGAGAGGTCCTGTTGCAATTCGAGCACTTCATGGTCCACGGCTCGGATTGGGTCCTTGAAGCAGCGGCGGAGTTGTGACACATGGAACACATCGTGAACCTGAGAAAGGTTCGACGGAAGCTCCAGTTGATATGCCACTTTTCCACGCCTTTCCAGAATAGTGAATGGGCCAATATAGCGAGGAGCTAGCTTGCCCTTGATCCCGAAGCGGTGAGCACCCTTCATTGGTGTAACGCGAAGATAGGCCTTTTCGCCAGGTTGATAGACCATGTCTTTATGATGACGGTCATACTGACTCTTCTGACGTGACTGAGCAGTCTTGAGATTCTCGCGAATAATGCGGACTTGTTCTTCGGCATGTTGGATAATATCCGGACCGAAGAGTGGACGTTCCCCAGTTTCTGACCAGTTCAGAGGGGTTCGGCACTTTCGTCCATATAACACTTCGAAGGGGGCCATCTTCAGACTAGCTTGATAGCTATTATTATAAGAGAACTCAGCATACGGAAGAGATTCCTCCCATTTC
>NC_041391.1:72769809-72780358 GCF_002162155.2 Triticum dicoccoides | reverse complement strand
CGGCCATCTTATGAAGAGCGAACTGTTTGACTAGCCTCCTCCTCTCCTTGTTTTCCTCAATCTTGTTACCCTCCTCATCGAATTTGTTGTATTCCGGAGGTAGAACGAAATGTTCCATAAGCTTCTTGAAGCAATCTTTTTTTGTTCTCTTATCGACAAAAGTGAAACCATCAATTCGTGCCTTCTTTGGCTCATTCCACTCCTGGACGGTGATCGAGACGTTGTCTCTAACAATGGCTCCGCATTGGCTGACAAACTTGGTGGCGTTCTTGCGGGGCTCCAGCGGCCTGCCAGTTGCACTGTCGACAACCTCGATGGTGCATGTTTCTCCTTGTTTCATCGTCTTGGTTGCGCCACGCTTTGACGACGTACTCGATTGTTTCGACGATCCGGCCGAGGGCTAAAATAAGAAAGAGTCGCGCGCGTTAGTACACACATATTTATTCAAATCAGTTAGTTTGTATCACCAGAGGCTCAATGTATATATATACCTCGGCGCCGGAGGTGGTTGCTACTTCCATTTGAAGATCGTCGTTTATCGATGTTTGTTCGGCATCATCTTGCTGACGGCGCCCTTCATCTTCACCGTCAAGGTTCAGATAAGAAGAGATATCATCTTCTTCTTCTCCGGTCGGCACATATAGAATATCGCCGTTTATGATGCCGAACATATGTGCTTCACCGTCCGGATCATAGTTGTCCATAATTGGGTCAGCTCTATCGTCCGCCATTATGTCAGTCCTGAAAACATGTAGTAAAAACAAATTAATTAAGTGAAGAAGGGGGGCGGTGGCGGTGGCGGTGGCGAAAGGGCGGTGGCGAAAGGAGGGGGCGAGGAAGGGGTGGGAGAGGGTGTCGCGGTAGAGCGCGAGACGGGGCGGCAGACGACGGCGTCATGGAGAGGGGAGGCGAGGACAACACATTTATAACCCTCGCCGTCCCCTCTCGATCCCTAAAAAAACACCGCGCGCATCGCCGCCCCCCTCGCCGCCCCTCTCCGTATAAACAAATTGTCCGAACAGAGCTTGGAGTAGAGTGGCTAGGGTTTGGCCAGGGATGCGGATGGAGACGAATATATGTGGGGTCGGGATGGCTTGCCAGATCCGATTTGGCAGACTCGCACGGCGGGGGGTGCTGGCCACACTCTTTTTTCTTTTCTTTTTCATTTCATTTCATTTTTTCTTTTCCTGTTTTTATCCTTTTCATCTTTAAAACAATTCAGTATATCAAAATATAGCAATGAAAAAAGATATTTGAGAAATCATAAAATGTATGTGAATTCAAAAAAATGAATCATAAAATGTTCATGGATACAAAAACATTGTGATTTTGCAAAAAAAAAGGTTTTCAAAAAATGTTGATGATTTTGTGGAAAAAACAGGAATAAAAACATATTGTGTATTCAAAAAATGTTTAGGGATTTCAGAATAGTTCACGTATTTAATTTTTTCACTGATTCATGACATATTCGTGAATTTAAAAATTATTCGTGTATTTCAAAAAATTGATTTTATTAGACACAAAAAAATTCATCAAAACAAAAAAATATTAATGAATTCCAAAACATATTCTTTCTTCTTTCTTTTTTTCTTCTTCCTTTTTTTTCTTCTTTCTTTTTTTCTTCTGTTGTTTTCTTCCTTTTTCTTTTTTTCTTCCTTTTTCCTTTTTTCTTCCTTTTTCTTGTTTTTCTTCTGTTTTTCTTTTGTTTTCTTCTTCCTTCTTTCTTCTTCTTCCTTTTTCCTTTTTCTTTCTTCTTCTTCTTCCTTTTTCTTCTTCCTTCTTCTTCTTCTGCCGGCGCGCGGAGGACGGCAGGCAGGGCCAGCGGGCGGCGGGCGGCGGGCGGCGGGCGGCGGGCAAGGGCGCAAGGCACGGGCGGCGGGCAAGGGCAGGGCACGGGCGGAGGCGGCGCTCACTGGGGACGGGGGCGGCGACGCGCAGGGCTTCGGCGTCGGCGTCGGCGTCGGGGCAGGGCTTCGGCGTCGGCGTCGGGGCAGCGCTTCGGCGTCGAGAGAGAGGAGAATGGGAAGTGGCAAAACTGCTAAGTGCAGTATTTATAGACGCACCTTTAGTCGCGGTTGGAGAGGCGGACCGCGACTAAAGGTACCCTTTAGTTGCGGTCCGCCTCCCCAACCGGGACTAAAGGATTTTGGCGCCGCTTCCGTTCCCGCGCAGAAAGACCCTTTAGTCGCAGTTGGGGACAACAACCGTGACTAAAGGGTACCCTTTAGTCGCGGTCCGCCTCCCCAACCGGGACTAAAGGTCTGTGCTAGAACTGGCGCGGTGCGGTGGGATGTTTAGTCCCACCTCGCTAGCCGAGAGGCTTCGACAGTGGTTTATAAGCGCGGCTGCGCTCACCACTTCGAGCTCCTCTCAAATGCAGGCTTACGGGCCTATTCTGTCACTATGTGCCTGTGGGCCTACTCGGCCTTCTGCGGGCCTGAATCCTGGCCCTTTAATGGGTTTCTAGTCGTATTCAGGCCGTGGTGGCCCAGTAGGTGGCATATTTCCTTTTTTCCTTTTTCCTTTTTTCTTCTGTTTTTTTCTTCTGTTTTTTTCTTATGTTTTTCTTCTGTTTGTTTTTTTCTTCTGTTTTTCCTTTTTTCTTCTGTTTTTTTCTTCTGTTTTTTTCTTCCTTTTTCCTTCTTTCTTCTTCTTCCTTTTTCCTTTTAAAATCAAAAACATAAAACTAATTCATTTTAAAATCTTAAAAATACAATTATATATCAAAAAAATCAGAAAAATAAAACTAATTCATTTTAAAACCCCTTGAAGGTTTGACAAAAGGTTTGATACATCATTCAGTTCATCGACCAAATACAAAGTTTGGTACAATAAATTATTACATATCAATTCTTCCCTTGTGTCCCTGCTTGCTTACGATTGTGCCGTATCCATGGAGCATCCTCATCATTTAACTTAATGCTTGGGTCAATGTTCACTTTGAAGGGCGGAATTTCACCAAACATATTATAATCTTCTGACATGTCTGTCTTGTCCTCCACTCCCACGATGTTTCTTTTCCCTGAAAGAACAATGTGGCGCTTTGGATCATCGCATGATGTACTGATCGTTTTCTTATCTTTCCGTTTCCTCGGTTTGCTACTCATGTCCTTCAAATAAAAAACCTGAGCGACATCTTTGGCAAGGACGAATGGTTCGTCAAGGTAACCAAGATTGTTGAAATCCACCATTGTCATTCCGTATTGCTCGTCCACCTTTACCCCACCTCCTGTTAGCTTGAACCATTTGCACCGGAACAAAGGGACCTTAAAGGAGGGCCCATAGTCAAGTTCCCATATCTCCTCTATGTAACCATAATATGTGACCTTTTGCCCATTCTCGGTTGCTGCATCAAAGCGGACACCACTGTTTTGGTTGGTGCTCTTTTTATCTTGGACGATCGTGTAAAATGTATTCCCATTTATCTCGTACCCTTGGAAAGTCGTTATAGTCGAAGATGGTGTCTTGGCCAACATGTACAGCTGATCTACAACATCATTGTCATTCATTAAATGTTTTCTCAACCAACTGCCGAAAGTCTCCATGTGGGCCTTCCTAATCCAGGATTCAGGCTTCCCCGGGTTGTCCGAGCGTAAAATATTCTTGTGTTTCTCAAAGTACGGAGCCACCAAGCTGGAATTGGTCAGTACAGTGTGGTGTGCTTCAGTCAGAGAATGGCCGTCCATACATATCGTTGATTTCCTTCCGATCGTGCCTTTTCCACTTAGTCTCCCCTCGTGCCGCGATCGAGGAAGACCAATCGGCTTAAGGTCAGGAACAAAGTCAACACAAAACTCAATTACCTCCTCATTTCCATAGCCCTTGGCGATGCTTCCTTCTGGCCTAGCACGGTTACGAACATATTTCTTTAATACTCCCATGAACCTCTCGAAGGGGAACATATTGTGTAGAAATACAGGACTGAGAACGAAAATCTCTTCGACTAGGTGAACCAGGAGGTGCGTCATAATATTGAAGAAGGATGGCGGGAACACCAACTCGAAACTGACAAGACATTGGATCACATCGTTCTGTAACCGTGGTAGAACTTCTGGATTGATTACCTTCTGAGAGATTGCATTGAGGAATGCACATAGCTTCACAATGGCTACTCGAACATTTTCCGGCAGGAGCCCCCTCAAAGCAATCGGAAGCAATTGCGTCATAATCACGTGGCAGTCGTGAGACTTCAGGTTTTGGAACTTTTTCTCCGCCATGTTTATTATTCCCTTTATATTGGACGAGAATCCAGACGGGACCTTCATACTGCTCAGGCATTCAAAAAAGATGACCTTCTCTTCTTTGGTCAGAGCGTAGCTGGCACGACCTTGAAACCATTCCGGATGCCGGTCATTAGGGTCTTTCAAACGTTGCTGGTCCTGCCGTGCTTCCTTTGTATCATTTGTCTTCCCATACACGCCCAAGAAGCTTAGGAGGTTCACGCAAATATTCTTCGTAACGTGCATCATGTCGATTGCAGAGCGGACATCTAGGACTTTCCAATATTCTAGCTCCCAGAATATAGATTTCTTCTTCCACATGGCTGCGTGCCCGTCAGCTCCCTTCGGAACTGATTGTCCGCCAGGACCCTTTCCAAAGATGACTTTCAAATCCTTGACCATATCAAATACCTCAGCACCAGTGCGTTCCGCAGGCTTCGGCCGGTGATCTGCCTTGCCGTTGTAATGCTTGCCTTTCTTTCTTACTGGATGAATTTTCGGAAGAAATCGACGATGCCCAAGGTACACGTTCTTCTTACAATTTGGCAAATGTACACTTTCAGTCTCATGTAAGCAGTGCGTGCATGCATTGTATCCCTTATTTGACAGTCCCGAAAGGTTACTAAGAGCAGGCCAATTGTTGATGGTTACGAAAAGCAACGCTCGTAGGTCAAATTCCTCTTGTTTGTGCTCATCCCACACACGGACACCACCCCACAGCTGTAAAAGTTCATCAACTAATGGCCTTAGGTACACATCGATGTCGTTGCCGGGTTGCTTCAGACCTTGGATGAGCACTGGCATCATAATGAACTTCCGCTTCATGCACAACCAAGGAGGAAGGTTGTAGATGCATAGAGTCACGGGCCAGGTGCTATGGCTGGAGCTCTGCTCGCCAAAAGGATTCATGCCATCCGTACTTAGAGCAAATCTTATGTTCCTTGCGTCAGCTGCAAAATCTTTGAACCATCTGTCGATCTTTCTCCATTGCGTTCCATCTGCGGTGTGTCTCAACTCCCCGTCCGACTTACGGTCCTCTTTGTGCCATCGCAACAACTTGGCATGTTCTTTGTTCCTGAACAGACGTTTCAACCGTGGTATTATAGGAGCATACCACATCACCTTGGCGGGAACCCTCTTCCTGGGTTTCTGGCCCTCAACATCGTCACCAGGGTCATCGCCTCTGATCTTATAACGCAATGCAGTGCATACCGGGCATTCATTCAAATTCTCGTATTCACCGCGGTAGAGGATGCAGTCGTTGATGCATGCATGTATCTTCAGAACCTCTAAACCTAGAGGGCAGACAACCTTCTTTGCTTCGTACGTACTGGCGGGCAACTCGTTATCCTTTGGAAACATATTCTTCAACATTTTCAGCAAGTTTTCAAATGCCGAGTCAGCTACACTTGCCTCTGTCTTCCATTTCAGCAAATCCAGTGTGCAGCCCAGCTTTTTCAGACCATCATCGCATCCGGGGTACAGCGCCTTTCTGTGATCCTCTAACATGCGATCCAAATTCTCCCTCTCCTTTTCAGTTTCGCAGCGTCTCCGTGCATCAGCAATGGTCCGACCAAGATCATCAACGGGATCATCACGTGCCTCTTCTTCACCTTCCCCTTCACCTTCAGCATCCTCCATGAAAGTATCACCGAAATGAGCAAGATAGCTTTCATCGATGAAATCATCCCCTTCTTCATCTTCTTCCATTATAACCCCTCTTTCTCCATGCTTGGTCCAACAATTATAGCTTGGCATGAAACCGTGCCGAAGCAGATGCATGTGAACATCTCTTGAGGAAGAGTAACCCTTCTGATTCTTACAGATAACACATGGACAGATAACAAAACCCCCCTGCTTGTTCGCATTAGCCACTACGAGGAAATCTTTCAAACCCATAGTGAACTCGCCGGAGAGTCGGTTACCGTACATCCATTGCCGATTCATCTGCATTATTATAATATAAAATATATAATTAACCATCATGCATTTGTTAAACTAACTAGCTACAAACAATATAAATTAAACAATGAACTGCACACATGCATATTTTATCAATGACACATCAAAGGTTCATCAAGTTGCTAACCGCGATCGAGGAGTGTGGCTCCAACACTTCATGTCATGTTTGTTTCATACTCTTGGGGCATTTCATCAAACACCTTATGTGCATAAGAGGAACCAAAAGCAAACCTAGCTACACCCACTTGTGAAGAGAATGGCTCCAAATGGCTAAGTGTTGGCTGCTGGATGGGTATATATAGGGGAGGGGCTTTAGTTGCGGTTGGCCTGGCAAATCGTGACTAAAGGTGCCCGTAGGCCTTTAGTCGCGGTTGTCCTGGCCAACCGCGACTAAAGACCCTCACGTGCGCCAGCTAGCCACCGAGCGCCCTGGGCCCAGGCCTTTGGTCGCGGTTCACCTCCAGAACCGCGACTAAAGGTCCCATTAGTCGCGGTTCCTACAGCTTCGCGACTTATGGGGCTGGACGGAAGCCTGTTTTTCCACCAGTGTACCGAACAGAAAATTATTATGAACTAAGAATTCCAAGATACTCATTCAGCTCACAGAGATATGCATTGACATATTTGAGCGCTACAACCGAAAAGAGCTACTTACTCAAGTAGTGATGGAAAAACGTTAGAGATGACCAAATTGCATTCGAACAAATTTATAATGGAAGTATAATGATTATGAATGAGATTGGGCCCGCAACCAATGTATATGATTTGCTTGCGCTGTAAGTTACAGTTCATTTAAGGGTGCCTAGATGTCGATCCTACTATTGTAACATTCATCGCCAAATAGGAAATGTTGGCCTTGCAATGTATTATCTACCTACAACGTATACAACTTGAGCATAATTGGCACATGATGATCTCATGAGAGGAGAAAAGGACACATACCAGCAAGGAAAAGAACACGTACCAGCAAGGGCAGATGAGACACCCAGCCCAGGCGATCTTGTGCTTGAGCGTGAGCTCGTATGAGATGCTAGCCTCGTCGTTCAACCCCAGTTCCTAGTAGATGCTTGCATGCACACCTGGTCGCCATCGTCCTGCTTGTTGCCGCCTGCCGCTATGTTCGAGTGCGTGCACGTGGTCGTCACTGTCCTGCTGGTTGCCTCTCTCACAACGCCTTCTGCAAGCACGTCACTCGCCATAATCATGTTGTCGTCCATGATGATGATGCCGCCATCATCGGGGAGTACCTGGTGGCCGTCGTCGTTCGCCACGTTATCTGTCATCGTTTGGCCGGACGCCGCACTCCGCCAGCACACCGTCGTCCAGGTGGATGTGGCCCTTTGAGAGGTAAATAGCACACCGTCGTCCGGGTGGACGCCGCCCTCAGCAAGCAAGCCATCCTCCGTGTGGATGCTCACGCCTTGTTGAAGCCGATGTGTATGACCTCATGTGCGCCGCCACCTGGAAGAAAGTCGTGGACCGGTAGGAGGCCGCCCTGTGTGAGCACGTATGTCTTCCTCAGCAAGGCCGCCGCAGTCCTGGTAGTTGTCGCTGTGGTCGAGCGCGTGGACTATGTCGTCCTGAGAAAGCTGATGTCAACACAGATGGTTCTCGACCATGGCAGCAAGCACATCGAACAAACACACATCAACAAGCAAGCACACATACCTCCATCTTGGGATCCGGCAGCCTAACGTCAACTTGCCCGCCCGGACAATATGGCCGCGTCGATAAGGAGTCAGCGTTGTTGGGCCACTGATGTTGAGATGGCATGGCGTGGGTGCCGATGGGGAAGGTCAGATGTTATTTAAAAATATGCCATGTAGTCATGAAAAATATGGCATGGCGGGGGTGCCGATGGCATTAAAAATTGGCAGAGACAATGGTACTGCTAGTAGTTATCCATTTAATGCTGCTATAGAAAGACCACCAATAGGCACCCCTTAACTATACTGGAATTGTCACTCATAAATCGAGGGCTAGTATGCCTATAGAAGTGTTAGTAATACATCAGGTAGTTTTCTTTCCTTTAGATGGGATTTGGAAGAATTAGTGATACTAAAAACATGATGGCGTGATTAGTTAAACCATTACCGCTCATTCCAACCTTACCGACTCGTAACAATCAAGCCTAAAAACCATGATCTGGCCATGGACAAAGACAAAGACAAAATGGCCAAAAAGAATTGTAACGATAGTATTGCGTACCAATGAAAACTAAATGGCAGTGTGACGGTAATGTGCATTCAACCCTGGTTTTTTTTATAGGCCACTTGAAATTGGACAAGGATTCAGATTAGCACCTGATCGGCACCAATGCAACTGATGCGGAGACGAGCTTGGACTCTTCGACGGCGAAGACAAAGTGGCCGATGGCGCCCTTGGTCATTGAGGGAGTCCTGGATTAGGGGGTGTCCGGATGGACGGACTAAGACCTTTGGCCGGACTCCTGGACTATGAAGATACAAGATTGAAGACTCTGTCCCATGTCCGGATGGGACTTTCCTTGGCGTGGAAGGCAAGCTTGGCGATACGATATGAAGATCTCCTCCCATTGTAACCGACTCTGTGTAACCCTAGCCCTCTCCGGTGTCTATATAAACCGGAGAGTTTTAGTCCATAGGACGAACAACAATCATACCATAGGCTAGCTTCTAGGGTTTAGCCACTCCGATCTCGTGGTAGATCTACTCTTGTACTACCCATATCATCAATATTAATCAACCAGGAGTAGGGTTTTACCTCCATCGAGAGGGCCCGAACCTGGGTAAAAACATCGTGTCCCTTGTCTCCTGTTACCATCCGCCTAGACGCACAGTTCGGGACCCCCTACCCGAGATCCGCCGGTTTTGACACCGGCATTGGTGCTTTCATTGAGAGTTCCTCTGTGTCATCGCCTTTAGGCCCGATGGCTTCTTCGCTCGTCAATCGCGATGCGGTCCGGGATGAGACTTTTCTCCCCGGACAGATCTTCGTATTCGGCGGCTTCGCACTGCGGGCCAACTCGTTTGGCCATCTGGAGCAGATCGAAAGCTACGCCCCTGGCCATCAGGTCAGGTTTGGAAGATTAAACTACACGGCCGACATCCGCGGGAACTTGATCTTCGACGGATTCGAGCCACGACCGGGCGCGCCGGACTGTCACGATGGGCATGATTTAGCTCTGCCATCGGACATAACCCAGAGCGTCGCTCAGGTGTCCGCTGCGCCAGTCGGGGAAGGACGGTTGGACGCCGCCCCGGAAGCTGCAACCTCTACGGCGATAGAGCCGGATACCAGCCTAGTCCTTCGCAAGGCCCGTGACTCCAAGGTGCTGGACTCCGATCCGGACTCCGTAAATCCCGCACCTCTTCCGATTAAGCCCGATTGGGCTCCGGTCATGGAGTTCACCGCCGCGGACGTCTTTCAGCTTTCGCCTTTTGGCGATATCCTGAATTCATTAAAGTCTCTCTCTTTGTCAAGAGAGCCCTGGCCGAACTACGGCCAACACGGTTGGGATGCGGACGACGAAGAAATTCGAAGCCCACCCACCACCCACTTCGTAGCCACTGTCGATGATTTAACCGACATGCTCGACTTTGACTCCGAAGACATCGACGGCATGGGCGCCAATGAAGGAGACGATCAAGAACTAGCACCTATAGGGAACTGGAAAGCCACCTCATCATACGACGTATACATGGTGGACACACCCAACAGAAACGACAACGAGGATCAAAAGGATGCGGCCAGGGATCGCTCCCTCGAAAAACAATCAAAGCGGCGACGTAAGCGCAAGGCCAAGCCCGACCTCGACAAAGACCCAGCCATAGAGCAGGGTGAATCAATGAAAGATGAACATGCCGTCGAGCATCCATCCAAACAGGGCGGACAATCCGAACAACTAATCCCCGGGAAAGATAATAGCCCGGACGACCTCGCGTCGGACAAATTGCTGGAACATCAGAACCTCCACCAAAGGCTCGTTGCCACTGCACGTAGCCTGAAAAAGCAGAAGCGGAGGCTCAAGACAGCGGAAGATGCACTCAGGATCAGATGGGGCAAAGTACTCAATACCGCACACAAGTACGGCAGCAGTCGTCACACAAAGAGCTATCTGAAGCAGAAACTACTACCGAAATTTGATGAAGAGGCCATAAAGCCCCCACAGTCAAAAAATAAGGAAGCCACAAGGTCGGATAGACGACCCTACAATCAACCTCACGCATCAAAGGACGTCGCACTCAATATGGCGCGCGATCCGTCCAAGAATTTGCATCAGAAAACTGGCCCAACCAGATCCATCTATAGGCCAAGAAAGCAGGCTCCAGTGAGTGATGCAATGCAAAAAACACCCGAACATCGCGGCACACCTAAATACATGGGCG
>NC_041391.1:72680345-72769349 GCF_002162155.2 Triticum dicoccoides | reverse complement strand
CGATGAGGTGCTGGACCATGAATTTCTGGACGGATTCAAACCCGTGAACATAGAAGCATACGACGGAACAACAGACCCTGGAGTCTGGATCGAGGACTACATCCTCCACATACACATGGCCAGCCCGGCATTGGCTTAAAAGCCTTCCCGAAAACACTATGGGAAGTTGGGAAGTGCTTGAGGATGCTTTCCGGGCAAATTTTCAAGGGACCTATGTCCGACCCCCGGATGCAAATGATCTGAGTCATATAACTCAGCAGCCCGGAGAGTCAGCCCGGAAGCTCTGAAACGATTCCTTATCAAAAAGAATCAGATAGTTGATTGTCCGGACGCAGAGGCCCTAGCAGCTTTCAAACATAGCGTCCGAGATGAATGGATCACCAGACACCTCGGCCAAGAAAAACCGCGAACAATGGCCGCGTTAACAAGCCTCATGACCCACTTTTGTGCAGGAGAGGATAGCTGGTTGGCAAGAAGCAGCACCAGCGACCCGAATACGTCCGAACCCAGAGATGGGAACGGGAAGCCGCGCCGTAACAAAGAACTGCGTTGGATCAAGGACAACAGCCCGATGAGCACGGCAGTAAACGCCGGATTCAAAAGCTCTCGGCAAAATCAGAAAAAACCGCCCCCCAAAGACGATAGGGACGAGCTATCCAACCTGAACAAAATCTTGGACAAAATATGTCAAATCCACAGCACTCCGGGAAGACCTGCAAACCATACCCACAGAGATTGTTGGGTCTTTAAGCAGTCCGGCAAACTCAACGCCGAACACAAGGGGCTCGACACACCAAGCGAAGATGACAATGCACCCCACAAGCAGAACACCGGAGAACAAAAGAAGTTCCCACAAGAAGTCAAGACAGTAAACCTGCTTCATGTGACAAAGGGGAAGAGCAGAACGACACCTACGAAGACACGCGCCGTACGGCCAGCCCCAGAGGAGCAACGCCACTGGTTGTTACAACCAATCACCTTCGATCATCAGGATTACTCTAGAGGAGACCAGAACGCAGGCTGGACTGCCTTAGTCGTAAATCCAATTATTAACGAACTCCAATTTACAAACGCCCTTATGGACGACAGCAGCGACTTGAACCTGTTATATCAGGACTCAGTCCGCAAACTCGGGGTAAACCCATTTATAATCCACCTTGGCAACACTTCCTTTCAAGGAGTCACGCCAGGCCCGGATACCCCAAGTATGGGTTCCCTTACGTTAGAAGTCACGTTCGGATCACCCGACAACTTCCAAAGTGAAAAGCTAACATTCCACATCGCCCCATTCGTAAGTCGCTATCAAGCGCTATTGGGATGTGAAGCTTTCGCCCGCTTTAACGCAATACCACATTACGCATCCCTTACACTCAAAATGCCCGGCCCAAAGGGCATCATTTTATTACAGGGGAACATAAATTGACCCCCACAGTACGGGTAAAGGTGCGGCTGCCTGGACAGCCGCCCACAAATCCAGCCCTACTATCCCGGACACGGCTCGACGAGTCCGGCGTAAACATGCTTAATAACCGCATATCCCCGTACAAGGGGCTCCGTGTGCTCACGCCCGGAGACAAAAAGGCTCAACTCTTGCTCCAACTATATTTTGTTTATTTCAATATAGATTTCTCGCATGCTTATTTTTTACTAAGTTCCTCTCTTTCGCAGACGAACATCATGCTACGCCCGTCCAGGATACGGCACAACAGAGACACAGGCGCAGACGTGCAGCAGGGACCCATTTTAAGGATTCTTTTCAGATTAAGACCCTGCGTAAACCTTTTTTACTGCCTCTTGTTGATAAGATCCCCCGGTTTTCTCTATAACCGAGGAGGAGGCTGGCGTCTTGGCATGTGGCCACGCTAGAATTTTTGCGCGTACCTGGACACTAGGGGCTTTTTTACCAAGGGCTCTATTTTGGCCCGTCTTCATAAAGACCGAATACCTTAGGGAGTGTTCGGCTTCGCGAGTTTGGCCCTATATGCATCAGCTCCGAATCATGTCTTTGGTCAAATGTTGGGTTTGCCCGGCTCCTGTGTTTTGCTGCCTTACGTTCCGTTATATCGGCTAATGCGGCACCAGGAGAACTACTGCGATTGTGCCCCGGTTCGGCCAGGTGAGCACCTCAGTAGAGAAAGCCGAAAACTGACTGTCATGATATAGCGAGAGACTGGTCAACCACTTGATGACTTTCGGAATCTTTAGGATTCCCCCGCATTAACGAAGGGCCGCTTCCCGGTTAGGCACACTCGCGCCCTGAATTCGTGCGAGCACGGTGCCCCTAGGGGCTATTTAGTAGCCCCACTGTCAAACTCCTAAGGCTAAGTGAAAGTGATAAAGCATTATAGTCCGGTTGCCTAGTTCGCCGCGCCACCACCTCCTTTTTAGGACCAAGACGTTGGATTAAGTGTGAAACGGCGCCTTTTTGCGAACACCCCCGCATTCTATGCGTGGGGGCTGAAGCCAACGACTGCCATCTTTCAGGTTATATACAAATATATACATTAAATGGCCGCACAGGAGGCGTCATGATTCTTGCAAGCACAAGTATAAAAAGCTTTTTTCATAAAAATAAAATTCGTTTTACAAATAGTATAAGCTATTCGAACACAACATCCTTCAAGCACTGCGACTCTATTATATGAGTGCCAGGAAGAACTTCCTCAAAATAGTGCTTGGCAGGTACTCGGCTTTCGTCCGAATCCTGGGACGCAACAATACTGGCCTTCATATCTGCCCAGTATGTTTTGACACGGGCAAGAGCCATCTGTGCGCCCTCTATGCACGCCGACCTCTTCATTGCATCAGCATGCGGCACCGAACCAAGGAACTGCTGCACCAAGCCAAAATAACTCTTCGGCTCCGGCTTCTCCGGCCACAGACGACTCGCAACATACCTCATGGCGAGTCCGGATAACCTGTTCAGCTCCGCCCAGGCGGCCAAACGGTCGGATACTGACAGTGGGCGTTCTGGATTGTCGTACTGTGACCAAAAAAGCTCTTCCAGTCCATGGTCACCTCGGCTACGGAAGTGTTCGGTCGTGTCCGCCGCACTTGCTGCCAAATCCAGATAAGCGTTTTCCGCACTCCACTGTCGGTCTAATGGAACATACTTGGGGTCTCCGAACTTCATCCGCAGCATATAAGGCTTTCCAGCCGTGATATCTCCCGCCTGACGCAGCTCCTCCTTCATCGCTCTCATGGCAGAGCGAGTATCCTTGGCTTCGGAAGTGATCTTTTCAAGGTCCTTCTGAGCCGCCCTATCTTCTTGTTCAAGAAATTTACAGCGGTCGGTAGCATCCTTCAATTTTATGGCCATCTCAGCTATTTCCTTCTTGCTCTGGCAGTGAGCAGCCTGTTCGGCTTTTAGCTCTTCAGCCTCTTTAACGGCAGCCGCATCACTTTTCCTTGCTTGCTCCTTGACTCGGGCAAGTTCCGCCCGAAGGTTCTCTACGGCAGCAGCACCATCTACATAAAGTATATATATATAAGGCCTGAGCATCGAGATCCTATTACTGGGTGTCTTTTGAACATACCTTGAGCCTCGTCTAGCCGCTTATTTACAAGCGCGATGTCGGCATCTGCTACGTCAAGTTGTCGCTTTAGTTCGGTAGATTCATCAGTCCGGCTAGCCACCGAACGCCTCGCCACCTTCATGGAATAGGCGACATATTATACCTGGGGTTATGATCCTCTGTGCATCGTCACTCGTGACGACACACAGAGTCTCAGGGGCTACTATTCATACAGGGCACATTTAATATGCGGCTCTACCAAAAGGTACACCTTTTTACGTACCTCAAAGCCTGTTAGTAAACTCCTGGCAGCCTCGTACAATCCTCTATCTGCGGATGAAATCCTTCCAATCACCGTATCCATCAACATACGGTGTTCTTCTGAGATGGACGCCCTACCAAGCAGATCCTTCAGCCCCTCCGCCGGTGCGCAAGAGGGTGCCGGACTAGCTTGACGACCTTTTCCAGGGTCCGGACTTGAAAAAACCCTCCGGAACGATACCTCGGGGTCACCAGCCTCGTGAGACGGTGCAACAAGGGGAGGCGTTTCGCTCTCTATCATCTCTGGACGAAGATCCCCTGAAGATGAGCTCTGCTGAGAAGGGTTGAGATCCCAACTGCAAGATAATGTTTCGGTTATTTTCCTCAGGAATAAAACATGAGTGTGGTTCATTATGGAACCCCTCCCTTCACTTACGTCTCGGGGGAGAGCGGGTCCCCTTTAGGGGGCAATTCGGCCGGGGCGTTCTCCGGTGCCGAACCCTCTGACGAAGATTTCTTTCCCCGTTTTGAGGTTATCACCTCCGGGTCTTCAGAGGCAGTCCTTTTCTTTCCCTGGTCGGGGGAATTTTTGATTCTTCCCTTCCTAACGGCCTCCTTCGCGGAGGCGGTAGCTCCTTGGTTCCCTCCTTCGCCTTCTGCCAACAGCGCGACCTCCAGCATCCTGGTCAGCATGGGATTCGGCACGGTCTTGGGCAGGGGGGCTGGACACCTGATAAGCTTTGCCTTCGCCATCCACTCCTGTTCAAAGGACAACTCTGCTAAAGGGTAGATTTGATAAAAATATGGATGGTGTATCCAAATACGGGGCTACTTACTTTAGCATCCGGGCGATTGCAGCTCAGACCTGCATCCTCGGACAAATCCGGACACCTTGCTTGTGATCCGAAGAACAATTTGTACATCTCCACTGGTGTCATTCCCATGAAATGTTGTAGGACTCATGGTCCCTCCGGATTGAACTCCCACAGGCGGAGAGGTCGATGTTTGCAGGGCAGTGTGCGGCGAATCACCATGACTTGTGCCACTATGGTAAATTGATATCTCTTTCTAGAAGATCTCGAATACGGCCCTGCAGCAAGGGCACGTCTTTGGGCGGCCCCCAGATAAGTCCTTCATTAACCCATGACGCCAGCC
This sequence comes from Triticum dicoccoides, assembly GCF_002162155.2. NCBI lineage: Eukaryota > Viridiplantae > Streptophyta > Magnoliopsida > Poales > Poaceae > Triticum > Triticum dicoccoides. The sequence continues at coordinate 72,764,418 of NC_041391.1, read as the reverse complement.
ATGGTGGGGGACCCGAGCGAAAAGTAGGTGGTGCCACACATGTGCTGCCCCTAGGGGCTGTGATGTAAAACCAGTCCCGTTGCCATAAGCCGAGCTCCTCTTGAAAAGAGCCTTCGGGCCATGGAGCGTCGTCCATCTTGCTTATTATTGCCCCTCTGCACTCAGCGTGCTGCCCCTCGATCATTTTCGGTTCCACTTTGAAAGTTTTTAGCCACAATCCGAAGTGAGGGGTGATATGGAGGAAGGCCTCGCACACGACAATGAATGATGAGATCTAGAGGATGGACTCCGGATCTAGGTCGTGGAACTCCAGCCCGTAGTAAAACATAAGCCCCCTCACAAAGGGATCGATTGGGAAGCCTAGCCCCCGAAGGAAGTGAGATGCGAACACCACGCTTTCATCGGGCTGGGGAGCAGGAACAACTTGCCCTTGAGCAGGCAGTCTATGCGAGATTTCGCCGGTTAGATACCTGGCATCTCTCAGCTTTCGTACATCTTCTTCCGTAATGGAGGAAGGCATCCACCGGCCTTGAAGGTCGGAGCCGGACATCGTCAAAAGTCCGAAGCGCCTAAAACTAGAGCTTTGGGTGTTGGAACTCAAAGCGAGGGGCGGATTTGATTGGTTTGAGAAGAAGGGAGCTGGGCCTTGGTTCCTTTATAAAGGAGGTGAATACCAAGAGCCCTCGCCGTAACCGTTTGAGACTCGCTTTCAATTAGGGAGTCATACCTAAGTCACGGTTGGCTTACCCACGCCCGTATTGATGAGAATCCTGGAATAAGGGGACACGGTCTCTACTTTGACAAAGACGTGCCAAGGAAACCGCCTCGCTAAACGCGCCGGGGTGGAACAGTAAGATGAATAAAAGCCTGGCCATGGCATGATGTCACGCCGCGGAATACGTCAGCAGATCCGATTGATGCAAATATTATTCTCTCTACGATGGAATGTGGAACTTATTTTGCAGAGCCGGACACTACCCTGGTGTTCAACATCTTCTACGGAATATTCGGAGGAGGAACCCGCCTTGCAATGCCGAAGACAACTTGCACGCCGGACTCATCGTCATTGAAGCCTGGTTCAGGGGCTACTAAGGGAATCCTGGATTAGGGGGTGTCCGGATGGCCGGACTAAGACCTTTGGCCGGACTCCAGGACTATGAAGATACAAGATTGAAGACTCTGTCCCGTGTCCGGATGGGACTTTCCTTGGCGTGGAAAGCAAGCTTGGCGATACGATATGAAGATCTCCTCCCATTGTAACCGACTCTGTGTGACCCTAGCCCTCTCCGGTGTCTATATAAACCAGAGAGTTTTAGTCCATAGGATGAACAACAATCATACCATAGGCTAGCTTCTAGGGTTTTGCCACTCCGGTCTCGTGGTAGATCTACTCTTGTACTACCCATATCATCAATATTAATCAACCAGGAGTAGGGTTTTACCTCCATCGAGAGGGCCCGAACTTGGGTAAAAACATCGTGTCCCTTGTCTCCTGTTACCATCCGCCTAGACGCACAGTTCGGGACCCCCTACCCGAGATCCGCCGGTTTTGACACCGACAGTCATCTTCTCATGGAAAAGAAAGTCGCCGCTGCTCGTGGCCCTTGACAAGGTTGAACTCCGAGTCATCCATGTCTGCACCGTCGTTCTTGTCTCATAGTTAAAAACAGAGGTAATGTACCACACCACCAGGCAAGTAGTCCGAATCAACTTTCAGATTTCATATGGTTAGATATAGTAGACTAAATTAATTAGTCAGGGTTTGTGTACACATCAGTAACAAAATCAATAATCAATAAGGCAAAGTTAGGCAAATCCACATACTAAAAAAACATTGTTAATGCAGTGTGAAATAAGAGAGGGATGGAACATAGAATACCTGTTCATCATATGGTAAGAGAAGATGTGCAGCAAAACAATTTGTGCCGTTTGAAGATGAGTGTAACCATGGACAATTAGGTCAACATGTCCTGATGCTAACAAAACCAGGGACACCTGATTTAGTACTAAAATTATGTTAATGTCAAATTCTTCAATTTTGTTCCTATAAAAAACGCCCACTGTAACTATGTTTTAGTTCTTCATCACTCCTTCCACTTTCCTGAAAAAGGAAAAGGAATAGGGCAATATTAACAAAGGGGGATATCTTACTGGAGTAATAACAATGAATATCTTTATACTTCAAAAATGTTGAAGTGGTATCCCAGGCCAAAATAATTAAAATTGCAATTGATCTAACACAAATTCATGTGTAGCTGAATCTGTAATGTTCATGTGAACGAATGTGAACAAATGACACAGCAGAAAACAACAGTGCAATATTTAAACCTGGTTATAAGCAGAATATGAACATCGTAACTGAAATTGAAGAAAAAACCTGAAACCGTTTGATGCAATTCAAAATCTTATCAATAGCATCTTGACACCAGTCTAAGATCCGTGGCAATTTGAGCATTGCAGCTCCTAGAAGTATGTCAATACAGAAAGGGGGAAGATTGAATCCACGGACGATGACAAACCTGAAAACATATGATTTGATCACTTCCAAGTTCGAACATTACCTAGTCTAGTTCATCAGATAGAAAAACATTACCTTGTCTAAGACCTGACTTCTGATAACATGTAAGTGCAGACCTTTGCTTCATATATACTTTCTGAAGCAGGATTTGGATCTAGCAGGTTATAGAACTTCAGTTCAATTAGAAAATCTTGATAATATCACAAGGAATAGGAAGAAACCATTAAAAAATATGTGAATGCATCCTAACTCGTGCCTCTCCAAATTAAATCATGTCACTCACGTGAAGAACTTCCAAATTGCAGCCAATACCACAATTTACGTCGTCTTCTACTAAAAACTCTGTGCAAGCTCTTGTCCTTCTCCAGTTGATTACATCATCTAAACCAGATTAAATTTTATTAGTTTACCCATGCTAAATTATGTATCAAAACCAAGGTAAGAACTTTTCAAAGGTAAAGAAGTATAGAACAACATGTAGCCTGATCTTCCCAAAATACGCACTAAGCAGAATATTAATGATAGGGGTGGAGATGGGAAGGTGTTATGACCGGCTATATTATAGCCCAGGCAGTTATGGGCCTGGCTCAGTTATCTTATCATTATTAGGGGCTTAACCCAGTTATTGGTGGCTATCAAAGGATGAGTCTATCAGAAGTCTACATTAGACACTCTTGTGCACCAAGCATCGATAATTTGTTCAAACATTACCTTGTTCTAGCCGTCATGCAGCAAGCATTTCATTTCCCTGTCTAATTTTGGGAATTTTAGGCCTACCACTCTTGTGCACCATACTGACAAAATAGAAGACAAAAAACGTCCTGGAAATTTTTCACCTTGAATGCTAATCATGTTTTACAAATGCAATTATGTTTTGGAGCAGAAATTATGCATGTTTGGGAATTGATTAGTGGTAAGTAAGCGAAGAGGTTAATTGTTATTACCGCGAGGACTTTCTTGTACTCGGAGATGATGAAGGGGATGTAGTCGTGGATCTTGAACTGCTGGGACCTAGCGGAGAAGGGCACAAGGAAGTACTTGTTGATGAAGTCGTTGCCGCCGAGCGTGATGAGCACCAGCGACTGGCTCACGCGCTCCCTCGCCACGTCCTCGCCGATGTACGCCGCCAGCCTCCGCTGGTAGTCCTTGAAGTTCTGCAGCTGCTGCGCGGTCCTGATGATGTTCACCTGCACACGCACACGTACAACATTATTGTCATCTCTGTTGCATTATTGTAGATACGTATACCTGATTCGAGCATGTGTGCATGCGTGCATGGAGCTTGCGAATTGCACGCCTGTGTCGTTGAGGATGCCGATGCCGGCGGACGCGAAGTTGGTGCCGACGAGCAAGTTCTCGCCGCGCATGTAGGGGCTCAGGTACGGTAGCGCGGGCTCTGCCCCGAGGTACTCACCTGATCAAACATGTGGCAATGTCAAGAACTACTCTCCCAACCGAAAGAGAAATGGTGCAGCGGGGAGGATAACGTACTGATGATGTCGGGGAAGGATCGCGGGGGGTGACCTTGTAGGTGGGCGTCAATGATGTAGAGGTTGCCGGTGTCATAGCCGTCCAAGGAGGTGCAAGTCCGTCGGAGGGACAGAGATGGCCAGCGGCGAGTGCTTGTACCCGTGGAGGCTAGGCATTGTATCAATGTAGCTGCAACTGTCGATGGTGTCGAAGCATAACATGCGGTTCACGCGATTGGCCAAAATGACCTTGCGCTCCGAGGTCGTGGGCAAGAAATGAAGACAACAAGGAGACCTTATGGAGTAGGAGACTCCGCTCATGTCCGACGATCCTTCTCTCCTGAGAGGGTAGTAAGGAAAAAAATTAGATCGATTGAATTTCCAAGGTTGGTTACTATGAAGTGAGGTTCCTAAAACCCGCAGACGTCGGTGAATCACGTGAGGTTCCTAAAACATTTGCATGACCAGGTTAGTATGAAGCTTCAGAAAATAAGTGCATCACGTGAAGTTCCCTAAGTGAGTACGTTTACCTCTATATATTTGACTAACAACATGACAGGTTGTGTGTGCTATTATGAACAAAATACAATGAACAAATTGATGGATCGATATGGTTGCTTCACTTTACTTCATAATAAGTGGATTTCTTTTCCTGAACAAATTGACTGCTGATTTCAGGCAGTAGGGTAGATGTTAAGCAAGCAGATATATAAACCCAAGAGCACAAGACAAGATCATGCACGTATCGTAACGGGGAAGATGTGAATTACTTAACAATGTATCCAAACGAAGCAGATCGAAGACACACGTACGTACGTATGTATACAAATCCAATGAGCAACACCAAAATCACATAAGTACACATCCAAATTAACCTTGATGGGGAAGGAAGGAAATTGAGATGGAGAAAGCACCTTACCTTGGCGGTGGCTGGAACGGTCACGACGGTGGTGGCTAGCTAGGTATTCGCAGGCGCTCGCTTTGGAAATGGACGGAGCCCAGGAGGCGTCTCGCCTTGACGTGCGTGGCGGGTTCCTCACGGCGCGGAGGTGGAGGAGACCAGAGCCGGCGGCGGCGCGGCACCGAGGTTGGTGCGATGGCGAGCTCGGGCGGTGAGGCAGCGGGGCAGAAGCTGCAGGAGACGGCAGCGGGGACCTCGAGGCCGAGCTCAGGCCATGGCTTCCCTGGCTCCAGAGGCCGTGGTGGTGCCGGATGCAGCGGCGGGGCGAGGAGGAGGCCCGTCGTTGGGGAGGCAGGAGCTCCTCGTCCCCTCGATCTAGATCAGGATCGAGGAGGGAGCAACAGGGGCGCGAGGGAGCGGGCGGCGTTCCGGGTGTAGGTTTAATTTCGTAGGTTAACCGTCGTAGATTTTTTTAGGATGATTTTCTGTCGATGAACCGTAGTGTTGCACAACTGGCATCGTGGGAGTATACCGATTTTTATTTCCTGGATCGAGGGCGGAGGGGGGAATCGAGGGGACGCGGGAGGTGGGATCAAGGACGAAAAAAAACCGTCTATGGTGGGACGAAAATTGACCGGCGGAGACTACCAACTGCTCCATTAGGAGTAGAGATAAGAGAGAATAGCCATAAGTAATGAGATATAATGTGTAATAACAACCCATATGCAATAAATATTGATATAAAAGCATGACGCAAAATGGACATATCAACTCCCCCAAGCTTAGACCTCGCTTGTCCTCAAGCGGAAGCCGATATCGAAAAATATGTCCACATGTTTAGAGATAGAGGTGTCGATAAAAATAAAATACGGACATGAGGGCATCATGATCATTCTTATAGCAACAACATATAAAGATTCCATTAAATAATTTCTTATGCTCAAGTAACAATCAATTCACAATATCAAATATGGTTCACAAACCTCATTAAGAACTAACAAACTATAATCTCAGTCATTGAAGCAATCGCAATTTATCATAACATCAGAAAGAGTCAATAATAGAGCTTTCTAGCAAGTCCACATACTCAACTATCATATAGTCTTCTACAATTGCTAACACTCACGCAATACTTGTGGTTATGGAGTTTCAGACGGACACTGAGAAAGATAGGGGCTTATTATGTTGCCTCCCAACGTATTCACCTTTAGGTGATGTCAACAATAATAGCCCATGCTAACGAACATCCAATTGGATATGTATATCACGATATTTTAAACACGAAGAGCTTGCCAAAGGATAAAATGAAAAAGGGAAAGGTGGAGATCACCTTGACTCAAGCACAAACATAAAAGCATAAAGTAAGAACATGAAGTAAAAGATAGGCCCTTCGCAGAGGGAAGCAGAGGTTGTCATGCACTTTTTAGGGTTGATGCATAAAATCTTAATGCAAAAGAACGTCACTTTATATTGCCCCTTGTGTGCGGACCTTTATTATGCAGTCTGTCGCTTTTATTACTTCCACAACAAGTTCATACAAAGCTTATTTTATCCGCACTAATAGGTCATACATAATTAGAGAGCAATTTTTATTGCTTGCACCGATGACAACTTACATGAAGGATCTTACTCAATCCATAGGTAGGTATGGTGGACTCTCATGGCAAAACTGGGTTTAAGGGTAATTAGAAGCACAAGTAGTATCTCTACTTGGTGCAAGGAATTTGGCTAGCATGGGGGGGAAAGGCAAGCTCAGCATGTTCGGAAGGTCAATGACAACATACTTTAACTGAGATGTGAGAAAACATAAACTATTATGTTTTCTTCCTTGTCCATCGTCAACTCTTTTAGCATGTCATACTTAATGAGTGCTCACAATCATAAAAGATGTCCAGGATAGTGTATTTATATGCGAACCTCTCTTACCTCATTACTTCCTATTAATTGCAATGATGACCAAGGCTACGTTCATCAACTCCCAACAATTTTTATGCCTCATACTTTCTATGTGTGAAGTTATCACTATCCATAAGATCAATATGAACTCTTTTATTCTTTTTATTCTTACTATTTTTCTCAAGATCATGGCAACAAAGCAAAGCCCTTGACTTCAACACTAATCTTTATTATAGATAACTCGCGGACTCGAATACAAAAAGAGATCACAATGCAGAACTCAAACTACTTGATATCAAAACTACAATCTACTAGATCAAGATACTACTAAAAGGATCGAACTAAATAAAGCGGTAAAGGTAAGAGTGTGATGGTGATACGATACCGGGACACCTCCCCCAAACTTGGCAGTTGCAAAGGGGAGTGCCCATACCCATGTGATTATGTCCCCGGAGGTGATGGAGGTGGTGATGATGACGGTGGATTTGTTGCATTTTTCTTCTCTAGCTTGCGTCTAAGACTAAAATTTTCCTCCCTCAGATCCTCATTCTCAAGCTCAAGTTTCATTATCTTTTTGCATAGTCCTGCCTTGCTGTCCTGCAAAAAACATGGTGGGATAGATTGGACCTTAGGGAGGCTTGACTTCTTGAACTCCACATGCATATCACCAGGTTGAGGTAGTGGATCGTCCTCTTCATCGGAGCTTGTCTCCTCCTTCCCCTTTGGATCATAGTCTTCTTCTTCCTCCGTGGTCCAGCCATAATGTTCCACATCCCCATATACTTTTGGGTTTGCGATATAATCAGCCATGTAGCTCTCCCCCTCCGAATCTTGAGACGACATCTTGTTCCAAATCTGCAACAGGAACAGCTCGAAACGAAAACAGAGGATATTTGCATGATACAATGGTCAAAACCTTCGGGAGTATATATAATGATTTTTTACCGACCAAAATACGTATCATACAAGAAAATGGAGTCCGGGAGGCACACGAGGTGCCCACGAGACAGGGGCGCGCCCTACAGGGGGGCGCCCTCCACTCTCGTGGGAGCCTCGTGTCCCTTTCGGACTACTTCTTTCTTCCTAAAATTCTTAAATATTCCAAAACTGATAAAAATTGCCATTGGAGTTGTTTTGTAGTCGGTTTACTTACCGTACCACATACCTATGCCTTTTTGGAGTCTGGAACGTTCTGGAAAGTGTCCCTTATGTATTCTGCAGGGGTTACGGTTTCAATAATATTAGTTTCAACATTGATAGGATTACCTGAAATATAGTGTTTAATTCTTTGATCGTTTACCACCCTCGGACTTGTGCCTTCGAAGTTGTTGATTTTTATGGCACCAGAACGATAGACCTCCTCGATAACCTAGGGACCTTCCCATTTTGAGAGAAGCTTTCCTGCAAAAAATCTTAAGCGAGAGTTGAATAATAACACATAATCACCTACGTTAAACTCACACTTTTGTATCCTCTTATCATGCCAGCATTTGACTTTTTCTTTGAAAAGCTTGGCATTCTCATAGGCTTGGGTTCTCCATTCATCAAGTGAGCTCATATCAAATAACCTCTTCTCACCGGCAAGCTTGAAGTCATAATTGAGCTCTTTAATAGCCCAATATGCTTGATGTTCAAGTTCAAGAGGTAAATGACATGCTTTTCCATAAACCATTTTATACGGAGACATACCCATAGGATTTTTGTATGCAGTTCTATAGGCCCATAATGCATCATCAAGTTTTTTGGACCAGTTCTTCCTAGATCTATTAACAGTCTTTTGCAAAATTAATTTGAGCTCTCTGTTGCTCAACTCTACTTGACCACTAGACTACGGGTGATAGGGGGATGCAATTCTATGATTGACATCATACTTAGCAAGCATCTTAGGGAAAGCACCATGAATAAAATGTCAAGCACCATCAGTCATAAGATATCTAGGGACTCCAAACCTCAGAAAAATAACTTCTTTAAGCATTTTAATAGAAGTGTTATGATCAGCACTACTAGTTGGAATAGCTTCTACCCACTTAGTAACATAATCAACAGCAACTAAAATATGTGTATAACCATTAGAGGCAGGAAAAGGTCCCACATAATCAAAGACCCAAACATCAAATGGTTCAATAACAAGAGAATAGTTCATAGGCATTTCTTGACGTCTACTAATGTTACCTATTCTTTGACATTCATCACAAGATAAGACAAACATACGAGCATCTTTGATGAGAGTAGACCAATAAAAACCAAATTGTAGTACCTTGTGTGCAGTTCTATCTCCAGCGTGTTGTCCTCCATAAGATTCAGAGTGACACTTACGTAGAATCTGTTCCTGTTCATGCTCAGGCACACAACGTCTAATAACACCATCTACTCCTCCTTTATAAAGGTGTGGATCATCTCAGAAGTAATGTCTTAAATCATAAAAGAACTTTTTCTTTTGCTGGTATGTGAAACTAGGCGGTAAATATTTAGCAACAATGTAATTAGCACAATCAGCATACCAAGGAGCAGTACGAGAAGCATTGATGACCGCTAATTGTTCATTAGGAAAGCTATCATTAATAGGCAGTGGGTCATCAAGAACATTCTCTAACCTAGACAAGTTATCTACAATGGGGTTCTCAGCTCCCTTTCTATCAATAATATGCAAGTCAGATTCTTGGAGCAAGAGAACCCATCTAATGAGTCTAGGCTTAGCATCTTTCTTTTCCATAAGATATTTAATAGCATCATGATCAGTGTGAATAGTATCTTTGGAATCAACAATATAAGGTCTAAACTTATCACATGCAAACACAACTGCTAAGAATTGTTTTTCAGTGGTAGCATAATTTCTCTGGGCAGTATCAAGAGTCTTACTAGCATACCGGATAACATTCAATTTCTTATCAACTCTTTGCCCTAAAACAGCACCTAAAGCTTAGTCACTAGCATCGCACATTATTTCAAAAGGTAAATTCCAATTAGGTGGCTGAACAATAGGTGCAGTGATCAAAGCTTTCTTAAGCACTTCAAACGCTTCAACACAATCATCATCAAAGACAAAAGGAATATCTTTTTGCAATAAATTAGTCAGAGGCCTAGAGATTTTAGAAAAGTCCTTAATGAACCTCCTATAAAAACCGGCATGACCAAGGAAACTTCTTATACCTTTTATATCCTTGGGACATGGCATCTTTTCAATAGCATCAACTTTGGCTTTATCAACTTCAATAACTCTCTCGGAGATCTTGTGCCCCAAGACAATGCCTTCATTAACCATAAAGTGACACTTTTCCCAATTCAGGACGAGACTAGTGTCTTCGCATCACTGCAAAACTCAATCAAGGTTGCTCAAACAATCATCAAAAGAGGATCCATAGACAGAGAAGTCATCCATGAATACCTCACAAATCTTTTCACAAAAATCAGACAATATAGCCATCATGCATCTTTGAAAGGTAGCAGGTGCATTACATAAACCAAAGGCATACGTCTATAAGCAAAAGTACCAAAAGGGCAAGTAAAAGTAGTTTTAGATTGATCCTTCGCTGACACAGGTATCTGAGAGAAACCAGAATAACCATCTAGAAAGCAAAAATGTGTGTGTTTGGATAGCCTTTCTAGCATTTGATCAATAAAAGGTAAAGGGTAATGATCTTTCTTGGTAGCTTTATTTAACTTACGGAAATCAATTACCATCCTATAACCTGTAATAATTCTTTGTGGGATAAATTCATCTTTATCATTAGGAACGACGATAATACCTCCCTTTTTAGGGACACAATGGACAGGGCTTACCCATTCACTATCAGCAACGGGATAAGTAATACCTGCCTCAAGGAGCTTTAGTATCTCCTTTCTTACCACTTCCTTCATCTTGGGATTTAATCGTCATTGAGGATCTCTAACTGGTTTGGCATCCTTCTCCATTGAAATCTTGTGTTGACATAATGTGGGACTAATGCCCTTAAGATCATCCAGAGTATATCCAATAGCTGCTCGGTGCTTCTTCAGAGTTTTCAATAATCTTTCTTCTTCTTTCTCTGAAAGGTTAGCACTAATAATAATAGGATATATTTCTTTTTCATCAAGATAAGCATACTTCAGATTATCAGGTACTGGTTTGAGTTCAAACACGGGATCACCCTTGGGTGGAGGGGGATCCCCAAGAATTTCAACGGGAAGGTTATGTTTCAGCATAGGTTCCTGTTTAAGGAACACCTCACCTATTTCTTCCCTTTCCTTCATAAACATATCATTTTCATGGTCTAGTAAATATTGTTCTAACGGATCAGTTGGAGGAACAGCAATGGAAGCAAGACCAATAATATCATCCTTGCTAGGTGGTTCCCTTTCACGAGGTTGTCTACTAAACTTAGTGAAATTAAAATCATGAGACATACCATCTATGCCAACGGTGACAATATTCTTTTCACAATTAATATTAGCACTAGCAGTATTCAAGAAGGGTCTACCAAAAATAATGGGACAAAAATCATCTTGTGGGGAACCAAGAACAAGGAAATCAGCAGGGTATTTAACCTTCCCACACAAAACTTCAACATCTCTAACAATCCCAATAGTTTAATGGTGTCCCTATTAGAAACCTTAATAGTAATATCAATGTCTTCTAATTCAACGGGTGCAATGTCGTGCATAATTTCTTTATAAAGATCATAAGGTATCGCACTAGCACTAGCACCCATATCACATAAGCCATGATAACAATGATCTCCTATTTTAACAGAAATAACAGGCATGCCTATGACAGGTCTACGTGTCTTAGTATCAGGTCTAACAATATTAGCGGTCTCACCCAAGAAAGAAATGACATGCCCATCTAAGTCCTCATCCAAGAGATCTTTAACCATAGCAATACTAGGTTCAACATTAATTTGCTCAGGAGGTTTATATGTCCTAGTATTACTCTTACGAACAACAGTCGAAGCTTTAGCATGATCCTTTATTCTAACAGGGAAAGGAGGTTTTTCAACATAAGCAGTAGGAACAATAGGATCACTATAGGTAATAGTCTTTTCTTCGACTGTAATAGGTGCAACTACTTTCACTTCAATAGGAAGAATATATTTAAACCACTTCTCTTTAGGGAGGTCAACATGAGTAGCAAAAGATTCACAAAAAGTGGCTACTATCTCAGAGTCAAGCCCATACTTAGCGCTAAATCCACGAAAAGCATCGGTATCCATAAAAGATTTAACACAATTGAACTTAGGTGTCATACCTGACTCCTTACCATCGTCGGAACCCCAATCTTCAGAGTTGCCTTTAATTCTTTCCAATAAGTCCCATTTGAAATCAATAGTCTTCAGCATATAAGAACCAGCACGGGAAGTATCGAGCAGGTTGCGATTATCAAGAGAAAGCCGAGCATAAAAATTCTGAATAATCATTTCCCGAGAGAGCTCATGATTGGGGCATGAATATAACATTGACTTAAGCCTCCCCCAAGCTTGAGCGATGCTTTCTCCTTTGCGAGGCCAAAAATTATATATGTAATTACAATCACGATGAACGAGATGCATAGGATAGAACTTCTGGTGAAATTCCAACTTCAATCGCTTATAATTCCAAGATCTCGTATCATCACATAGCCTATACCATGTCAATGCATCTCCCTTCAAAGATAAAGGGAAGACCTTCCTTTTGACAACGTCATCGGGAATACCTGCGAGCTTAAATAATCCACAAACTTCATCCACAAAGATAAGGTGTAAATCGGGATGCAATGTTCCATCTCCTGCAAATGGATTAGCTAGCAGTTTCTCTATCATACCCAAAGGAATCTCAAAGTAAACATTTTCATAAAGGTCAGTAGGTTGAGGAGCAACTCTTTGCTCTTCTAGTTGGGGTGAAGATACCCCAAACAAGCCCTTCAAAGGATTAGTTTCCATAGTGACAAGTAACAGAAAATTTCAGCACACTATATAAATGTTTCCTTACCAAGTTCCACTCACCAAAAGAGCTACACTCCCCGACAACAGCGCCAGAAAAGAGTCTTGATGACCCACAAGTGTAGGGGATCTATCATAGTCCTTTCGATAAGTAAGAGTGTCGAACCCAACGAGGAGCAGAAGGAAATGATAAGCGGTTTTCAGTAAGGTTTTCTGCAAGCACTAAAATTGTAGGTGATAGATAGTTTTATGTTAAGATAAATAGTAACGAGTAACAAGTAAATAAAGTAAATAAGGTGCATCAAGTTGTCCCAATCCTTTATGTAGCAAAGGATAAGCCTGGGCAACTTCTAATAATGAGAAAGGAGCTCCCGAGGACACATGGGAATTATCGTCAAGCTAGTTTTCATCACGCTCATATGATTCGCGTTCGGTACTTTGATAATTTGATATGTGGGTGGACTGGTGCTTGGGTACTGCCCTTACTTGGACAAGCATCCCACTTATGATTGACCCCTATTGCAAGCATCCGCAACTACAACAAAAGTATTAAGGTAAACCTAACCATAGCATGAAACATGTGGATCCAAATCAGCCCCTAACGAAGCAACGCATAAATTAGGGTTTAAGCTTCTGTCACTCTAGCAACCCATCATCTACTTATTACTTCCTTATTCCCTCCTCTAGGCCCAATAATGCTGAAGTGTCATGTAGTCGACGTTCACATGACACCACTAGAGGAGAAGACAACATACATCTCATCAAAATATCGAACGAATACCAAATTCACATGACTACTAATAGCAAGACTTCACCCATGTCCTCAGGAACAAACATAACTACTCACAAGGCATATTCCTGTTCATAATCAGAGGTGTAATAATATGCATTAAGGATATGAACATATGATCTTCCACCAAGTAAACCAATAAGTATCAACTACAAGGAGTAATCAACACTACTAGCAACCCACAGGTACCAATTTGTGATTTTGGATACAAGATTGGATACAAGAGATGAACTAGGGTTTGAGAGGAGATGGTGCTGGTGAAGATCTTGATGGAGATTTACCCCCTCCCGATGAGAGGATCGTTGGTGATGACGTTGGTGATGATTTCCCCCTCCTGGAGGGAAGTGTCCCTGGCAGAACAGCTCTTCCAGAGCTCTAGATTGGTTCCGCCAAGGTTCCGCATCGTGGCGGCGGAGTTTCGTCCCGTAAGCTTTCCAGCGATTTTTTCCAGGGTAAACGTGATGATATAGCAGAAGATGGACGCCAGAGGCCCACCAGGGGACCCAGGAGATAGGGGTGCACCCTATAGGGGGCGCCCCCTATCTCCTGGACAGGGTGTGGGCCCCCTGGACTATTTCTTTCACTCAGAAATTGTTCTAAATTCCAAAAAGTTGTTTCATGGAGTTTCAGGACTTTTGGAGTTGTGCAGAATAGGTTTCCAACGTTTGCTCCTTTTCCAGCCAGAATTCCAGCTGCCGGCATTCCCCCTCTTCATGGTAAACCTTGTAAAATAAGAGAGAATAGCCATAAGTAATGAGATATAATGTGTAATAACATCCCATAATGCAATAAATATTGATATAAAAGCATGATGCAAAATGGACATATCAGTGGGCACCCTAGAGATAATACAATTGATCGTTTGATCTTTTAGCCTTGTGCGGTGCCCCCCTCCACCATAGTCCACCTCGATAATACTGTAGCGGTGCTTAGGCGAAGCCCTACGTCGGTAGAACATCATCATCGTCACCACGCCGTCGTGCTGACGAAACTCTCCCTCAACACTCGGTTGGATCGGAGTTCGAGGGACGTCATCGGGCTGAACGTGTGTTGAACTCGGAGGTGCCGTACATTCGGTACTTGATCGGTCGGATCCTGAAGACGTATGACTACATCAACCGCGTTGTGCTAACGCTTCCGCTTATGGTCTACAAGGGTATGTAGACAACACTCTCCCCTCTTGTTGCTATGCATCACCATGATTTTGCGTGTGCGTAGGAATTTTTTTGAAATTACTACGTTCCCCAACAGTGGCATCCGAGCCAGGTTTTATGCGTAGATGTCATATGCATGAGTAGAACACAAGTGAGTTGTGGGCGATATAAGTCATATTGCTTACCAGCATGTCATACTTTGGTTCAGCGGTATTGTGAGATGAAGCGGCCCGGACCGACATTACGCGTACGCTTACGCGAGACTGGTTTCACCGCCACGAGCACTAGTTGCTTAAAGGTAGGGTGTCTGTCTCTCTCACTTTAGTTGAACCAAGTATGGCTACGCCTGGTCCTTGCGAAGGTTAAAACAGCACCAACTTGACAAACTATCGTTGTGGTTTTGATGCGTAGGTAAGAACGGTTCTTGCTCAGCCCGTAGCAGCCATGTAAAATTTGCAACAACAAAGTAGAGGATGTCTAACTTGTTTTTGCAGGGCATGCTATGATGTGATATGGTCAAGACATGATGCTAAATTTTATTGTATGAGATGATCATGTTTTGTAACCGAGTTATCGGCAACTGGCAGGAGCCATATGGTTGTCGCTTTATTATATGCAATGCAATCGCCCTGTAATGCTTTACTTTATCACTAAGCGGTAGCGATAGTCGTAGAAGCATAAGATTGGCGAGACGACAACGATGCTATGATGGAGATCAAGGTGTCACGCCGGTGACGGTGGTGATCATGATGGTGCTTTGAAGATGGAGATCACAAGCACAAGATGATGATGGCCATATCATATCACTTATATATTGATTGCATGTGATGTTTATCTTTTTGCATCTTATCTTGCTTTGATTGATGGTAGCATTATAAGATGATCTCTCACTAAATTTCAAGATAAAAGTGTTCTCCCTGAGTATGCACTGTTGCCAAAGTTCGTCGTGCCCAAACACCACGTGATGATCGGGTGTGATAAGCTCTACGTCCATCTACAATAGGTGCAAGCCAGTTTTGCACACGCAGAATACTCAGGTTAAACTTGACAAGCCTAGCATATGCAGATATGGCCTCGGAACCCTGAGACCTAAAGGTCGAGTGTGAATCATATAGTAGATATGATCAACATAATGATGATCACCATTGAAAGCTACTCCATTTCACGTGATGATCGATTATGGTTTAGTTGATTTGGATCACGTGATCACTTAGAGGATTAGAGGGATGTCTATCTAAGTGGGAGTTCTTTAGTAATATGATTAATTGAACTTAAATTTATCATGAACTTAGTACCTGATAGTATCTTGCTTGTCTATGTTGATTGTAGATAGATGGCCCGTGTTGTTGTTCCGTTAAATTTTAATGCGTTCCTTGAGAAAGAAAAGTTGAAAGATGATGGTAGCAATTACACGGACTGGGTCCGTAACTTGAGGATTATCCTCATTGCTGCATAGAAGAATTACGTCCTGGAAGCACCGTTGGGTGCCAAACCTACTGCAGGAGCAACACCAGATGTTGTGAACGTCTGGCAGAGCAAAGCTGATGACTACTCGATAGTTCAGTGTGCCATGCTTTACAGCTTAGAATCGGGACTTCAACGATGTTTTGAACTTAATGGAGCATATGAGATGTTCCAGGAGTTGAAGTTAATATTTCAAGCAAATGCCCGAATTGAGAGATATGAAGTCTCCAATAAGTTCTATAGCTGCAACATGGAGGAGAATAGTTTTGTCAGTGAGCATATACTCAAAATGTCTGGGTATAATAATCACTTGATTCAACTGGGAGTTAATCTTCCGGATGATAGCAGCATTGATAGAATTCTTCAATCATTGCCACCAAGCTACAAGAGCTTCGTGATGAACTATAACATGCAAGGGATGGATAAGACGATTCCCGAGCTCTTCGCAATGCTAAAGGCTGCGGAGGTAGAAATCAAGAAGGAGCATCAAGTGTTGATGGTCAACAAGACCACTAGTTTCAAGAAAAAGGGCAAAGGGAAGAAGAAGGGAAACTTCAAGAAGAACAGCAAACAAGTTACTGCTCAGGAGAAGAAACCCAAGTCTAGACCTAAGCCTAAAACTGAGTGCTTCTATTGCAATCAGACTGGTCACTGGAAGCATAAATGCCCCAAGTATTTGGCGGATAAGAAGGATGGCAAGGTGAACAAAGGTACATGTGATATACATGTTATTGATGTGTACCTTACTAGAGCTCGCAGTAGCACCTGGGTATTTGATACTGGTTCTGTTGCTAATATTTGCAACTCGAAACAGGGACTACGGATTAAGCGAACACTGGCAAAGGACGAGGTGACGATGCGCGTGGGAAATGGTTCTAAAGTCGATGGATCGCGGTCGGCACGCTACCTATACATCTACCTTCGGGATTAGTATTAGACCTAAATAATTGTTATTTGGTGCCATCGTTGAGCATGAACATTATATCTGGATCTTGTTTAATGCGAGACGGTTATTCATTTAAATTAGAGAATAATGGTTGTTCTATTTATATGAGTAATATCTTTTATGGTCATGCACCCTTGAAGAGTGGTCTATTTTTGATGAATCTCGATAGTAATGATACACATATTCATAATGTTGAAGCCAAAAGATGAAGAGTTGATAATGATAGTGCAACTTATTTGTGGCACTGCCGTTTAGGTCATATCGGTGTAAAGCGCATGAAGAAACTCCATACTAATGGACTTTTGGAACCACTTGATTATGAATCACTTGGTACTTGCGAACCGTGCCTCATGGGCAAGATGAGTAAAACGCCATTCTCCGGAACTATGGAGAGAGCAACACATTTGTTGGAAATCATACATACAGATGTATGTGGTCTGATGAATGTTGAGGCTCGTGGCGGATATCGTTATTTTCTCACCGTCACAGATGATTTAAGAAGATATGGGTACATCTACTTAATGAAACATAAGTCTCAGACGTTTGAAAAGTTCAAAGAATTTTAGAGTGAAGTTGAAAATCATCGTAACAAGAAAATAAAGTTTCTATGATCTGATCGTGGAGGAGAATATTTGAGTTACGAGTTTGGTCTACATTTGAAACAATGCGGAATAGTTTCGCAACTGACGCCACCCGGAACACCACAGCGTAATGGTGTATCCGAACATCGTAATCGCACTTAACTAGATATGGTGCGATCTATGATGTCTCTTACTGATTTGCCGCTATCGTTTTGGGGTTATGCTTTAGAGACGGCCGCATTCACATTAAATAGGGCACCATCAAAATCTGTTGAGACAACGCCTTATGAACTATGGTTTGGCAAGAAACCAAAGTTGTCATTTCTTAAAATTTGGGGCAGCGATGCTTATGTGAAAAAGCTTCAACCTGATAAAGCTCAAACCCAAATCGGAGAAATGTGTCTTCATAGGATACCCAAAGGAGACTGTTGGGTACACCTTCTATCATAGATCCGAAGGCAAGACATTCGTTGCTAAAAATGGATCCTTTCTAGAGAAAGAATTTCTCTCGAAAGAAGTGAGTGGGAGGAAAGTAGAACTTGATGAGGTAACTGTACCTGCTCCCTTATTGGAAAGTAGTTCATCACAGAAACTGGTTCCTATGACATCCACACCAATTAGTGAGGAAGTTAATGATGATGATCATGGAACTTCAGATCAAGTTGTTACTGAACCTCGTAAGTCAAACAGAATAAGATCCGCACCAGAGTGGTACGGTAATCCTGTTCTGGAGGTCATGCTACTGGATCATGATGAGCCTATGAACTATGAAGAAGCGATGGTGAGCCCAGATTCCGCAAAATGGCTTAAGGCCATGAAATCTGAGATGGGATCCATGTATGAGAACAAAGTATGGACTTTGGTTGACTTGCCCGATGATCAGCAAGCAATTGAGAATTAATGGATCTTCAAGAAGAAGACTAACGCTGACGGTAATATTACTGTCTACAAAGCTCGACTTGTTGCAAAAGGTTTTCGACAAGTTCAAGGGATTGACT
The DNA here is from genome assembly GCF_002162155.2 of Triticum dicoccoides. Lineage (NCBI taxonomy): Eukaryota > Viridiplantae > Streptophyta > Magnoliopsida > Poales > Poaceae > Triticum > Triticum dicoccoides. The sequence goes on along the minus strand of NC_041391.1, from coordinate 72,745,807 downwards.
ACAATGAGACCTTCTCACCCGTAGCGATGCTTAAGTCTGTCCGAATCATGTTAGCAATAGCCGCATTTTATGATTATGAAATTTGGCAAATGGATGTCAAAACTGCATTCCTGAATGGATTTCTGGAAGAAGAGTTGTATATGATGCAACCGGAAGGTTTTGTCGATCCAAAGGGAGCTAACAAAGTGTGCAAGCTCCAGCGATCCATTTATGGATTGGTGCAAGCCTCTCGGAGTTGGAATAAATGCCTGTATTTACAAGAAAGTGAGTGGGAGCTTTGTAGCATTTCTGATATTATATGTGGACGACATATTACTGATTGGAAATGACATAGAATTTCTGGACAGCATAAAGGGATACTTGAATAAGAGTTTTTCAATGAAAGACCTCGGTGAAGCTGCTTACATATTAGGCATTAAGATCTATAGAGATAGATCGAGACGCTTAATTGGACTTTCACAAAGCACATACCTTGACAAAGTTTTGAAGAAGTTCAAAATGATCGAGCAAAGAAGAGGTTCTTGCCTGTGTTACAAGGTGTGAAGTTGAGTAAGACTCAATGCCCGACCACTATAGAAGATAGAAAGAAAATGAAAGATGTTCCCTATGCTTCAGCCATAGGCTCTATCATGTATGCAATGCTGTGTACCAGACCTGATGTGTGCCTTGCTATAAGTCTAGCACGGAGGTACCAAAGTAATCCAGGAGTGGATCACTGGACAGCGGTCAAGAACATCCTAAAGTACCTAAAAAGGACTAAGGATATGTTTCTCGTTTATGGAGGTGACAAAGAACTCATCGTAAATGGTTACGTTGATGCAAGCTTTAACACTGATTCGGATGATTCTAAATCGCAAACCGGATACATGTTTACATCAAATGGTGGAGCTGTCAGTTGGTGCAGTTCTAAACAAAGCGTCATGGAGGGATCTACATGTGAAGCGGAGTACATAGCTGCTTTGGAAGCAGCAAATGAAGGAGTCTAGATGAAGGAGTTCATATCCGATCTAGGTGTCATACCTAGTGCATCGGGTCCAATGAAAATATTTTGTGACAATACTGGAGAAATTGCCTTAGCGAAGGAATCAGATTTCACAAGAGGACCAAGCACATCAAGAGACGCTTCAATTCCATTCGGGATCTAGTCCAGGTGGGAGACATAGAAATTTGCAAGATACATACGGATCTGAATGTTGCAGACCTGTTGACTAAGCCTCTTCCACGAGCAAAACATGATCAGCACCAAGACTCCATGGGTGTTAGATTCATTACTGCGTAATCTAGATTATTTACTCTAGTGCAAGTGGGAGACTGAAGGAAATATGCCCTAGAGGCAATAATAAAGTTATTATTTATTTCCTTATATCATGATAAATGTTTATTATTCATGCTAGAATTGTATTAACCGGAAACGTAATACATGTGTGAATACATAAACAAACAGAGTGTCACTAGTATGCCTCTACTTGACTAGCTCGTTAATCGAAGATGGTTATGTTTCCTAACCATAGACATGAGTTGTCATTTGATTAACGGGATCACATCATTAGGAGAATGATGTGATTGACTTGACCCATTCCGTTAGCATAGCACCCGATCATTTAGTATATTGCTATTGCTTTCTTCATGACTTATACATGTTCCTATGACTATGAGATTATGTAACTCCCGTTTACCGGAGGAACACTTTGTGTGCTACCAAACATCACAACGTAACTGGGTGATTATAAAGGTGCTCTACAAGTGTCTCCAAAGGTACTTGTTGGGTTGGCGTATTTCGAGATTAGGATTTGTCACTCTGATTGTCGGAGAGGTATCTCTGGGCCCTCTCGGTAATGCACATCACTTAAGCCTTGCAAGCGTTGTAACTAATGAGTTAGTTGCGAGATGATGTATTACGGAACGAGTAAAGAGACTTTCCGGTAACGAGATTGAACTAGGTATTGAGATACTGACGATCGAATCTTGGGCAAGTAACATACCGATGACAAAGGGAACAACATATGTTGTTATGCAGTCTGACCGATAAAGATCTTCATAGAATATGTGGGAACCAAAATGAGCATCCAGGTTCCACTATTGGTTATTGACCGGAGACGTGTCTCGGTCATGTCTACATAGTTCTCGAACCAGTAGGGTCCGCACGCTTAACGTTACGATGACAGTTATATTATGAGTTTATATGTTTTGATGTACCGAAGGTTGTTCGGAGTCCTGGATGTGATCACATACATGACGAGGAGTCTCGAAATGGTCGAGACATAAAGATTGATATATTGGAAGCCTATGTTTGGATATCGTAAGTGTTCCGGGTGAAATCGGGATTTTACCGAAGCACCGGGAGGTTACCGGAACCCCCCGGGAGGTTAATGGGCCTTAGTGGGCCTTTACGGAGAAGAGGAGAGGCGGCCAGGGCTGGGCCGCGCGCCCCTCCCCCCTAGTCCGAATAGGACAAGGAGAGGGGGGCGGCGCCCCCCTTCCTTCCTCTCTCCCTCCTGTTTCCCCCCTCCCAAGTCCTAATCCAACTAGGAAAGGGGGGAGTCCTACTCCCGGTGGGAGTAGGACTCCTCCCGGCGCGCCTCTCCCCTTGGCTGGCCGCACCCCCCTTGCTCCTTTATATACGGGGGCAGGGGGGCATGTCGGTGTCAAAACCGGCGGATCTCGGGTAGAGGGTCCCGATCTGTGCGTCTTAGGCTGATGGTAACAGGAAGCAAGGGACACAATGTTTACCCAGGTTCGGGCCCTCTCGATGGAGGTAAAACCCTACTTCCTGCTTGATTAATATTGAAGATATGAGTAGTACAAGAGTAGATCTACCACGAGATCGTAGGGGCTAAACCCTAAGAGCTAGCCTATGATGGTATGATTGTAATTGTAATCGTCCTTCTAAGGACCATCCTCTCTGGTTTATATAGACACCGGAGAGCTAGGGTTTACATGGAGTCGGTTACAAGGAAGGAAACATAATATCCGGATTGCCAAGCTTGTCTTCCACGCAAAGGAGAGTCCATCCGGACACGAGCTGAAGTCTTAAGTCTTGTATCTTGACGCTTCCATAGTCCGGATGATGAATATAGTCTGGCTGTCCGGATACCCCCTTATCCAGGACTCCCTCAGTAGCCCCTAAACCAGGCTTCAATGACAATGAATCTGGCGTGCAGTCTTGTCTTCGGCATTGCAAGGCGGGTTCCTCCTCCGAATACTCCATGGTTATCATCGAACACGTAGGTCGTGTCCGGATCTGCAAAATGATCTTCACATACCACCATAGAGAGAATGATACTTTAGCTGACAACTTTTAGACAACGTGACATGCCATTAGATCCAGGTCATTATTCGAACCATTTTTTCACAACCAGCCACAGCGCGAATTGCGAGGCGGTTTCCTTGACACGTCTTGTCAAAGCAGAGATCATGTCCCCCTCTCATGGGATTCTCATCAATACGGGTATGGGTAATCCCCCCGTGCCATCAATCGTGGCGCTTGGGAAGTAAGCGATTCTCAACAGGCTAGTGGGGAGGCGCACCGCTTTCGTCGCGTCTATAAAGGGATAAGAGTTCCCCATTCTTACCCATGCCTTCTTCCTCCCTCGCATACTCTTGCCCCCTCGACCTCCAGCGCCCTAGTCCAGGTTTTCTCCGCACAGTTAGTCATGTCCGGAGCAGGAGGCAAGTGGGTGGCTTCCACCGTGACGGAGAAGAAGATCGCGAATCTCTGGGCGGCCGGATACTTGGCCACAGATATAGCGCACCGGCTACCAGACGAGGGGCAGGTCATTCCAACCCCAGGACCCCACGAGAGGGTCGTGTTCCTTGCCTAGTTCATCCGTGGACTGGGGTTTCCGCTCCACCCCTTCGTCCGCGGGCTCATGTTCTACTACGGGCTAGACTTCCATGATCTAGCTCTAAACTTCGTCCTCAACATCTCGGTGTTCATCGTCGTATGCGAGGCTTTCCTCCGCATCAAGCCTCATTTCGGCTTGTGGCTGCAAATCTTCTACGTGAAGCCGAAGATCGTGAACGGGTAACAAGCAGAGTGCGGAGGAGCCATGGTGGGCAAAATGCCTAATGTCACCTGGCCTGACGGCTCCTTTGCGGAAACCGTGAAGGGGTGGCAATCGGGGTGGTTTTACATCACCGAGCCACGCGACGCCAACTGGGCGGCGGCCCCCGAGTTCCGATCTGGAACCCCTATGCGACTCACCTCCTAGGAACAGAAGGGCCTACTATGGGGCGAATCTACAGAGCTGACCGGACTCATAAACTGCATCAAGGGCATGAAGGACAAGAACATCAAGCTTGTCAACGTGATCCAAGTCATGCTCATTCACCGGATTCTGCCATGCCAAAGGCGGGCATTCAATCTGTGGGAGTTCATCCCGGCCGAACACCGGACGCTCCAGAGGCTCTACGGCATGAAGCACAAGAACGTGTGGAAGGCGCTGTTCAAGGCCACCAAAGTACCTCCTCTCATAACCGAGGACCGTGGGCTCCATGTCACACGGCACCCTACCCAGGTGAGTTCTCAGGCCGCCACCGGGTCCGGTTCTTCCCAATGTATTCATGGGGAATTCCTAAGTGATTGTGTATATTTGTTTTAGGAGTATGTGGAGACAGCGGGGCAGATCGACAGTCCGGCTCCGTTGCCAGAAAGCCCAGCCAATGATCTTCTGACAAAGATGCTGGTCCCGGCGCCCTATAAAGGGCCGGAGAAGAAGGCCGATAAGAAGGCCCCGGGGACCCGAAAGGGTCTCCGAAGTAAGGCTGCGCAAGCCTCGTCCAAAGACGACGAGGCGCACTCCTCCCCGAAGGGGAAGAAGAAGAAGAAGAAGAAGAAGAGGCCGCCCCGTCCGGAAAGGATGGGGGGCCTGAGACGGCGGACCAGGGGGGCAGGAGAGGCCCCCGGCGTAAGGCCGTCGTACCCTTGTCGTCCGATGACGACGAGGCTGATTCCTCCCGCGGAGGCGGGGAGGAACAGGGAGAAACTCCACCTCCCCGTATTGGGGGAGGGAAGAAGAGGAAGGCCACCCCGGTGGGAGAGACTGGGACGTCCAAGAAGGGAAAGGTGTCCCTTCCGGACTACTCTGCCACCGCCGCCGATAGGGAGGAAGGGTGGCTGCCCAGGAAGAAGCCCCTAGTGCGATCGTAAGTATCCGCACTCAATCGTAATTTTGCTTCATAGTATTGTTTATAATGCCGAACTTGTATGCAGTCCGGCCAGGGCCCATCCTGAAGTGTCGTCTTCGGACGGGTCCTTGAGTGAGACAGCAATGAACTCACTCCCGATGGCCATGTCTCCTCGGCCTGCGGATGACACGCAGGTGTTGTTCCGAAGGCTCCCGGCAATGGCGGAGGTGTCCCTGGAGGCGCCCCAAGGCGGCGTCCCAGACATCGGACTCGCGGGGTTCAAGGTCCCCGCGTATTGTGTTGATGAGAGCCACGGTAAGCCGGGATCTCAGTCGAACACTGTTCTGGAGCCTTCAGTGGTTCCGGACTTAGGCGGGCAGCCCCTCGTTATGGAGGGAGGGCCGTCTATATCAAGGACTTCCGTTGCGCCCCAGGCGCCGGATTGTCTGCTGGAAGCGCTTCACGGCGCTTTCCTAGATGGAGAGCATCGTACTCTCATGAGTGCGGTGATTCAAAAGGTTGTGTCCGCCAAGAGCGGACTAACCGAAGCCTGCACCATCCTCCTAACATGCTTTGAGGTAAGCAGTAAAAATATGTGAAGTTACCACCCGATAGGTAGTAGCCCCTGATGCTCTGTTTGGTGTTCGGAAAGAAAAAACAAACGGAGGGTCAATTATAATCCGCAGGAGTCTGATAATAAGTTTGAATGTAAACAAATAGGTTGTGCTGCTGGCCGTTGCTGCTCGCACGGCCGAAATCGCCGGCCTAACGCAGGACTTAGAGCGGGCACAGGGAGAGCTCGGCCTCGCGAGGAGGCAGCTCGAGGAGAGCAAAGGTGAATGATTCCCCTCTCTCATATAATGAATATTAAATAAAATTTGATTATGCTAACGACGAGACGTCATGATATGGTAACAGAGGCCACCACCGAAGTGGTGTCTCTCAAGAAGGCCCTGTCCGAGGCCGAACACCAAGCGGCCTTGGAATTCAAGGAGCGCAAAAAACAAGAGGCCCGAGTGGGCGAGGTACAAGAAGAGCTCCAGGAGCTCGGCAAGAAGCTCGAGTCCGTGGAGCATGAGCTTAAAGAAAAAGAGGCCGAGCTTGCGAAGGCCCTTACAAATATAAAAGACGCCAAGGTCGAAGCCGAGAGGGCATAGCAGGAGATCCAGGAGGCAAAGCAGATAGCGGCGGGTAAGAAATTTTTTATGCAAAGCAAACATGTGGAGGAGGCGTTTCTTTTACTTACTCGTATCCGGAGCTCTCTAGGGGCATTCGCAGATCTGCCACGCAGCGTATCAAATGCCGCGGAGTTCTACCATGCCCAGGAGGGGAGCTCAATGGAGAAGTTGTTCTGGTCCCAGTATGCTGGGGCCGAACATTCAACGCCTCTGAGTGACCAACTGAAGCAGTTGGTCGAGCTCCACAAGGCGGCCGAAGTGGCTATGAAGGATCTCATAGTCCGGATATGGCCTAGTGAGCTTCTGCCCACCAGCTACTTCGTCCTGATCAAGCGGTTGGTGGATGCCTGTCCGCGACTGGAAGTCATCAAGCGATCCATTTGCATTGAGGGTGCCCGTCGGGCCCTTGCCCGTGCAAAGGTGCATTGGGGCAAGCTGGATGCGGAGAAGCTGGTGAAGGAAGGGCCGCCGGAGGGCAAGCCGCATCGTGTCCCCGAGAAGTATTATGATGACGTGATGAAGGGTGCTTGCCTTGTGGCCGATGAATGTACTAAAGACATAATTTTTGAATGAATTCACCTCTGTCATGTTTGTAATTTAAAGACGAAGTTACTTGTGCTATGTAGCTCTTTTGTTATTTAAAATATTACCTTCTGTGCGGATGTTTATCAAATTCTGAAAGTAGGCCAGTCGTCGGCTTCCGCCCCCGTGTAACTAGTACTGGGGTGTTCGTGGAAAACCCGAACACTCTTTATCCAAATGTTTGGTCCCTTAAGGAGGTGTCCAGCGCATCGAACAAGGCAATCGGACTATCCGGCTTTATAACCTTCACTTAGCCATAGAAGTCTATGATTTTAAATTTCGGCGAAGCCCCTAGAATCCAGAAGGCCGAATTGGGGCACTATACACGCGTATATCAGACAAAGCCGAATTATCGCCTGAAGCGGAAAAATCTTTAAGGATTTTAAGACCTCTCGAACAGCGACCAGCTCTGGCCACATCATGCCGGACAGTTTTGTGCTTTCTCTACTGAGGTGCTCGTCCGAAAAAACCAGGGCACAATCGCAGTAGTTCTCCCTGCGCTACCTTAGCCGAATTAACGGAACGTAAGGCACCAAAGCAAGAGAGCAGGGCTATCCCAACTATAACCCAAGACATGATTCGGAGCTGATGCATATAATGCTAAAAGTTCGGGGTGCCGCACTGTTGAAAGTGTTTGGACTTGTCGTGTCGTATTATGGGGCGCCATAAGAAGCCCCTGGCAAACTAAGCGTACCAAAGTGTATGAATGCAAAATCAAATAGACATTTATAAAAAATGCTCAAATAAAAATAAGTAAGCTGACGCTATATATGGTCTCCCATTGATAAATAATATGTTTAAGCGTATGTTTATAATGAATGCATTAAGCAGAGATAAATAGGATTATTTGACATATCCTATCCAGGAGCAGGCTACGTACAGATAGATAAAGCAGGAACAACAATCATAAATAGATTCCACCTGGGTGTTTCCTGCTGTCCCCGAAGCCTGTTACCTCCTGGGTTTCCTCTCCTTTATAAGTCCGACAATCCGGCTCTTCTAGAGAAGCTGCACTAAAGTGATGTCCTTAAGGGTAAAAGGAAAGGTTACGAAGCAATACCGTACTGTTGACTGAGCCACTGCTACGCCTCCGCCTGTGCCATGGTATTTTGAGTGTGTAATTGTGTACGCGTGGCACGAATGCTGCTTGGGTGGGAATTGGGCGGAGGCCGGACTGCTAGTCATGCTCTTGACGTGCCTGTTGATCCTGTTGCGGGGTGTTCCGCCCTCGCTTGACGGAGCTTGAGGTTGTCGTCGCCGGATTGCTGGTTTGTTGGAGGAGGCCGCATTGTACTTCGGCCGCAAGGGCCGCAGTGTGTTCTTCTATACGGAGAGAGCGGTCCATATTTCTGTTGACTGTTATGACCCTGCGCGGGCCTGGCATCTTGAGCTTGAGGTATGCATAGTGTGGTACTGCATTGAATCTGGCGAATATGGTTCGTCCGAGCAGTGCGTGGTAACCACTGCGGAAGGGGACGATATCGAAGATTAGCTCTTTGCTTCGGAAGTTATCCGGAGATCCGAAGACCACTTCCAATGTTATAGAGCCCGTACAGCGGCCCTCTACTCCAGGAATGACACCCTTAAAGCTGGTTTTGGTGGGCTTAATCCTTGAAGGATCGATGCCCATTTTGCGCACTGTGTCCTGATAAAGCAGGTTCATGCTGCTACCTCCATCCATAAGGACTCTTGTGAGGTGAAATCCGTCTATAATTGGGTCTAAAACCAATGCGGCTGAGCCGCCGTGACGGATACTAGTAGGATGATCCCTACGATCAAAGGTGATCGTACAAGCTGACCATGGGTTGAATTTGGGGACGACTGGCTCCATCGCGTATACATCCCGTAGTGCTCGCTTCCGTTCCCGCTTGGGGATGTGGGTGGCATAGATCATGTTGACCGTTTTCACCTGGGGGAAATTTCTTCTATCCCCCCATGTTCGGATGCCGGGGCTTGTCGTCATCATCGCTATGCAGCCCCTTGTCCTTGTTTTCAGCGTTTATTTTGCCGGCCTATTTAAATACCCAGCAGTCTCTATTGGTGTGGTTGGCTGCCTTGTCCGGGGTGCCATGAATTTGGCACGAGCACTCCAGTATGCGGTCTAGACTGGATGGTCCCTGATTGTTTCTCTTGAATGGCTTCTTCCGCTGACCGGATTTAGATCCGCTGAATCCGGCATTGACCTTCGTGTCTTCGGTGTTGTCGCCATTGTTCCGTCGCTTGTGTCTATTGCGCCGTGGCTTGCCATTATTGTCCCGGACATCTGAAGTTCCAGAATGTGGCGTAGTGCTACTGCGAGCCAACCAGCTATCTTCGCCCGTGCAAAAGCAGGTCATTAGTGTCGTGAGAGCTGCCATGGACTTTGGTTTTTCCTGGCCGAGGTGTCTGGCGAGCCACTCGTCACGGATATTATGCTTGAAGGCCGCCAGGGCTTCGGCGTCCGGACAGTCGACTATTTGGTTCTTTTTAGTTAGGAACCGAGTCCAGAACTTCCTGACTGGTTCTCCGGGCTGTTGAGTGATGTGGCTCAAGTCATCGGCATCCGGTGGTCGCACATATGTGCCTCGGAAGTTGTCAAGAAATGCGTCTTCCAAGTTTTCCCTATTGCCAATGGAATTTGCGGGCAGGCTATTTAGCCAGTGTCAGGCAGGTCCTTTCAGCTTAAGGGGAAGATACTTGATGGCGTGTAGATCATCTCCACGGGCCATGTGAATGTGGAGAAGGAAATCCTCGATCCATATCGCGGGGTCTGTTGTGCCATCGTATGATTCGATGTTTACGGGTTTAAACCCTTCTGGGAATTCATGATCCATCACTTCATCAGTGAAGCAGAGGGGGTGTGCGGCGCCTCTGTGCCGGGCTATGTCGCGGCGCAGTCCGGCTGCGTCTGACTGGTTGTACTCGGCCCTGCCGGATTTGCTGTTAGCGTATCCGGTATGACGGTCCTCGTCATGTGCTTCGGCGTGCCACCGTGATCTGTAGATCGATCTTGGTTGTCCTGCGGCATTACCCAGTTTATCGCGCAGGTCCTGAGTATTGCCCCAGGCCATAGTAAACCGGCGCGGGGGTGTAGGCTGGTATTCCGACTGATATGTCGTTTTGTCCCGACCTCAAGGCGGTCGGTCAGCCGTTTGGCGCTCGAGTCCATATTCCTTGGCTGCCAGGACTTCTGTCCATCTATCTGTGAGCAGATCTTGATCAGCTTGAAGCTGCTGCTGCTTCTTCTTCACGCTTCTCACAGTGGCGATAACCGGCGCTTGAAGCGCTCCTGCTCTGTGGGGTCTTCGGGTAAGCCGAACTCGTTGTCGCCGAGGCTAACCTCGTCTTCGGAGAGGGGCATGTAGTTTTCCTCCTCCGGATACCCGTCCGTCGCCTGTTCATTTGGGCTGTCCTGCCCGTCTTCCTGTTCGGCCTGCTCGAAGGCGAGCTGTTCGGGGTTGTATTCATCATCGGCACTGTCCGGATTATTATCGTCTCCGGTGCCGGTATTGCCTTGGCGGGGCTTGCAGTGGCGCTGGTGACGCCCATTGTCGGTGTCAAAATCGGCGGATCTCGGGTAGGGGGTCCCGAACTGTGCGTCTAGGCGGATGGTAACAGGAGACAAGGGACATGATGTTTTACCCAGGTTCGGGCCCTCTTGATGGAGGTAAAACCCTATGTCTTGCTTGATTGATATTGATATTATGGATGTTTACAAGAGTGGATCTACCACGATATCAAGGAGGCTAAACCCTAGAAGCTAGCCTATGGTATGATTGTAATGGTTGTTGTTGTTCTTGTCCTACGGACTAGAGCCATCCGGTTTATATAGACACCGGAGAGGGCTAGGGTTACATAGAGTCGGTTACAATGGTAGGAGATCTACGTATCCGTATCGCCAAGCTTGCCTTCCACGCCAAGGAAAGTCCCATCCGGACACGGGGCGAAGTCTTCAATCTTGTATCTTCATAGTCTTGGAGTCCGGTCGATGATGATAGTCCGGCCGATGATAGTTCGGCTGATGATGGTAGTCCGGCTATCCGGACACCCCCTAATCTGGGACTCCCTCAGTAGCCCCTGAACCAGGCTTCAATGACGATAAGTCCGGCGCGTATATTGCTTGGCATTGCAAGGCGGGTTCCTCCTCCGAATGATAGAAGATTGTGAACACCAGGATAGTGTCCGGCTCTGCAAAATAAATTCCACATTTCACCGTAGAGAGAATAATATATACACAAGTTCGATCTGCTGACGTTTTTTGTGGCATGACGTCACGCCACTACCAAGCCATTACTTGAATCGTTTTTTACTCTACCACCTCAGCGCATTTAGCGAAGCGGTTTCCTTGGCATGTCTTGTCGAAGCAGAGATCGTGTTTCCCCTTAATCCGGGATTCTCATCAATACGGACATGGGTAACCCAACCGCGCCCGTCGCCATGCCCCCTCTATCGAAGGCGAGTCCCATACGGTCACGGAGACAGCTCTTGGTATTCTCCCTCTTTATAACGGGACCAAGGCTCGTTTCTTTTCTTCAATCCTCCACCGAATCCTCTCCCCGCTCCAATTCCAGCACCTAGAGCTCCAGATTCGAGCGCTTCGGACCTTCAATGATGTCCGGTTCCGACCTCCAGGGCCGGTGGATGCCCTCCTCCGTCACGGAGGAGGACGTGCTAAAGCTGCGGGAGGCCAAGTACCTGGCTTATGAGATTTCGCACAGGTTGCCTGCCGAAGGGCAGGCCATCCCCACCCCCGAGCCCAGCGAGTATGTCGTCTTTGTATCCCACCTCCGTCGGGGTTTAGGCTTCCCGATGGATCCTTTTGTGAGAGGGCTCATGTTTTACTATGGGTTGGAATTCCACGATTTGGCTCCGGAGTCCATCCTCCATATTTCCGCATTTATTGTTGTCTGCGAAGCCTTCCTCCGCGTCGCCCCTCACTTTGGCCTATGGCTGAAGACCTTCAATGTGGCGCCGAAGATGATCGGGGGGCGTCAAGCGGAGTGCGGCGGGGCGGCCATAAGTAGGAGGGCCGATGCCCCGTGGCCCGCTGGCTCCTTCCAAGAGGAGCTCGACCCGTGGCAGCAAGAGTGGTTCTATATCACTGTTTCGAGGGGCCACAGACAAAAGCCGCCGCCCTCATTCCGCCCGGGACCTCCATGATGGTTGATGTCGTGGGTCAACCAAGGGCTCAACTGGGGGCCGTCAAAGGACGTGCCCCAACTGCAGGGCCGGATTCGAGATCTCCAAACGAGGGAGGTCGATATGGTGGTGGTAATGCAGGTTATGCTGATTAGGCGTATCCCGCCCTGCAAACGCCGCCCTCTCCGGCTGTGGGAGTTTAATCCGGAGGGCCCATGGATTCTTCAACACTTCATGGGTATGACACCCCTGGAGATGTACAAATTATTCTTCGGATCGCAAGAGGCGCGTCCGGAATTGACCAAGGATGCTGGCCTAAGCTGCAATCGCCCGGATACTCAAGTAAGTAGTTCCACGTCCGGACATATCGTTTGTTTGCCTTTCGATAATTCGCCTTATGACCAACTTCCTTCTAAACAGGAGTGGATAGCGGCAGCAAAATTGATACGGTGTCCGGCCCCCCTCCCCGAGACCGCGCCGGATTCCGTGCTGGTTCGGATGCTTGAGGTTGCGCCTCCAGAGGAAGGCAAAGGGGAAAGCTGGAAAGCTACTGCCTCGCCTAAGGAGGCTCTTGAAAGAGGGGGGATCGAGAATCCCTCCCTCCAAGGGGAGAAGAGGACTGCCTCCGAGGACCCGGGGGCAAAAGCCCCTAAACGGGGGAAGAAATCTTCGCCAGAGGGTCCTGCGTCCGGGGAGGCCCCGGGCGCACAATCTCCCTTAAAGAGTCAGCCCTCCAACGATCCGTAAGTAGAAAGAAGGGAGTATAATAAGGGACATCCCTATTTGTGCTTCTGAGGATAACTAAAGTTTTTACCTTGTAGTTCGGATCTCCGTCCTTCGCAAATGAGCTCGTCTTCGGGGGACCTTCGTCCGGAGATGATGGAGAGCGAGACGCCTCCGTCCGGGGCACCGTCGGATAGGGCGGACGAGCCTGAAGTGTCGTCATGGAGGGAGCCCCCTGGTTTGGCAGAGCCAGATAGTTCAGCGCCAACTGGTGTACGGCTGAAGGATCTGCTTGAGAAGGCGTCTATCTCAGAAGATCACCACGCATTGATGAGCATGGTGATTGAAAGGATTTCGTCCGCCGAAGGCGGGTTGCATAATGCCGTCAGGAGTTTGCTGGCGGGGTTTGAGGTGCGTAAAAATGACACACCTTTTAGCAGTTTAGCATATAGAATGTGCCCTGTATAGATAGTAGCCCCTGAGACTCGGTAGGTTGTCGAAATCGACAGCGTGCCGAGGATTAAAATCGCAGGTTTAAATTTCCGCTGTGCCGATGCAGGTGGCGGGTCGTCCGGGGGCCAGCCGGACTGATGGAGTTGCTGAACTAAAGCGGCAACTCGCTGTTGCGGATGCGGACATCACGCTAGTCAACAGGCGACTTGATGAGTCGCAAGGTAAGTGTTTTTGTGCGGTCACTTGGTAAGGGGGCCGAAGCCAGCTCCTTACAACATGTGCGTGAAATGCAGATAGTGCCGCTGCTGTGGAGAGCCTTCGGGCCGAACTTGCTCAAGCCAAGGAGCAGGCTAGAAGGAGTAATGCGGCGGCCTCGAGGGCGGCCGAGGAGTTAACGGCAGAAAGGGCCGCACACTGCCGGAGCAGGGAAGAGATGGCTGAAATGGCCGTGAATTTAAAAGATGCTACCGACCGCAATGAGGCTCTTGGGAAGGAGCGCCTAGCGGGGCAAGAAGACCAGGAGAGGGCCACCGCCGAAGCCAAGGATGCCCGCTCTGCAATGCGGGCTATAAAGGAAGAGCTGCGCCAGGCCGGAGAAATTGTAGCTGGCAAGCCTTTTCTGCTGCGCCGAAGGTTCACGGATCCAAAGTATGCTCAGCTGGGCCAACTGTGGGGTCCAGAGGACCCTTATATGGACTTAGCAGTGAGTGCGGCGGATGTCGTTGTGCATTTTCGAAGCCAGAAGGATCACAAGACGGAAGAGCTGTTTTGGTCTCAATTCCATAGTCCGGAGCGTTCACTTCCGCTGACCGACCGTTTGGCCGAGTGGGCTGAGCTAAATAGGTTGTCCGGACTTGCTATGAAGGATATAGTGACCCATGTCCGGCCGGATAGGCCCGAGCCGAAGAGTTACTTTGGCTTATTGCAGCAATTTCTTGGGGCGGTGCCGCATATCAAGGCGATGAAGCGGTCGGCCTGCATAGAGGGTGCGCGGATGGCACTCGCTCGTGTGAAGACACATTGGACAGAGATGGATGCCACCGCTGTTGCAACCCCGGGTTCGGATGATAACCGGTTACCCACCGAGCACTATTTTGGCGAAGTGCTGCGTGGTGCTCGTGTAATAGAGTCGCAGTGCTCAAAAAATGTTACGTTCAAATGAACGTTTTTATGATGTAAAACAATATTCATGATGTAAGCGCCTTTTATACTTGTGCGTTCAAGTAATAGAATATCTCCTATGCGGCCGTTCATGTATACGTGTGTATAACCTGAAAGATGGCAGTCGTCGGCTTCAGCCCCCACGCACAAGGTGCGGGGGTGTTCGCAAAAAATAGCATGTTTTCACACTTAATCCGACGTCTCGGTCCTGTAAAGGAGGTGGTAGCATAGCAAACGAGGCAACCGGACTATAATGCTTTATCACTTTCACTTAGCCATGGAGTTCGAGGGTGGGGCTACGACATAGCCCCTGGGGGCACCGCGCTCTCCGAATTTGGGGCGCGTGTGTGCCTGACCGGGAAATGGCCCTTCGTCAAAGCGGAGGAATTCTAAACATTCCCATGGTCGATCGAGTGGTTGACCAGTCTCTCGCTGTATCATGACAGTCAGTTTTCGGCTTTCTCTACTGACGTGCTCGCCCGGTCGAACTGGGGCACAATCGCAGTAGTTCTCCGGGTGCCGCGTTAGCCGATGATACGGAACGTAAGGCAGCAAAACACAGGAGCCGGGCAAACCCAACATTTGACCAAAGATATGATTCGGAGCTGATGCATATAAGGCCTAACTCGAGACGCCGAACACTCCCGAAGGTGTTCGGTCTTTACAATAGCGGGCAAAACAATGCCCTAAGCCCCTTGTGTCCAGGTACGGGCAAGTTCTTCTGGCGCGGCCGATGCCAAAACGCCAGTCTCCACTCTGGTTATAATGAGAAACCAGGGGATTATAGCAACAAGAGACAGTAAGAAAGGTTTACGTAGGGTCTTAGTCTGAAAAGAGTCCTTGCAACGGGTCCCTACTGCACGTCTGCGCCTGTGTCTCTGTTGTGCCGTATCCTGGACGGGTGTGCACGATGTTCATCTGTAAAAAGAGAGGAACTTAATTTGAAAAGAAGTCGTGCGAGAAAGTTCATAAAAAAATTGAAATATAGATTAATAAAGCTGAGCCTATGCTAGCTCATTATGGCTTATATGTACAAACCCTTGTGAAGGGGTGTGCGGCTAGGTAGCCCCTAGCTTATTCATTCCGGACTCGTCCAGCCGTGTCCGGGGTCTCATGCGACCTTTTAATGGAATGATGCCACGTTGACTGGGCATTTTAAGCGTAAGAGACGCGTAATGTGGTAGTGCATTGAAGCGGACGAAAGCTTCCTGTCCCAGTGATGCTTGATAGCTACTTTTAAATGGGGCGACATGAAAGGTTAGCTTTTCTCATTGGAAGTTGTCAGGTGACCCGAACACAACTTCTAGTAATAATGAAACTGTGCACCTGGCGTAAGGGCCTAGCGCCACTCCTTTGAAGGAAGTGCGGCTATGCCGAATTATAGTAGGGTCTATCCCAACTTGCGGATTGTGTCCGGATATAGCAGGTTTAAGTCACTGCCGCCGTCCATCTAAACTTGCGTGAATTGCAGTCCGTCTATTATGGGATCCAACATCAGGGTAGTCTATCCTGCGTTCCGGATACTTCTGGACTAATCCAGATGGTCGAAAGTGATTGGTTTTGACATCCAATCTCGGTGTTCCGCTGGGGAGGACCTTGCAACACTTGTCGAAGCGAGTGCCGTGTTGGTTTTCCGTACTATCACATGAAGTGAGTTTACTGTTTTGACTTCTTGTGGGAAAGTCTTTTGAATTCCGGTGCTCTGCTGGTGGGGTTCGTCATCGTCCTCGCTTGGCGCATCGAGCCCCTTGTGTCCGGCGTTGAGTCTGCCGGACTGTTTAAAAACCCAACAATTTCGGTTGGTATGGTTTGCAGGCCTACCGGAGGTACTGTGGATTTGACATATCCGATCTAGAATTTTGATTAAATTTGATAGCTCGTCGCTGTTGTCCTTAAGAGGCAGTGTTTTATTGTTTGGCCGCGAGCTTTTGAATCCGGCGTTGACCGTCGTGCCCTTTGGGCTTTTTTCTTTATTCCGGCGCTGATCTTTCCTGCGCCGTGATCTTCCATTTCCATCTCTGATCTCGGATGTACTCGGGTCGCTGGTACTGCATCTTTCTAGCCAGCCGTATTCTCCTGCGCAAAAGCGCGTCATGAGGCTTGTTAGCGCGGCCATTGTTCTTGGCTTCTCTTGGCCGAGGTGTCTGGCGAGCCATTCGTCTCGGACGTTGTGTTTAAAAGCTGCTAAGGCTTCCGCGTCCGGACAGTCGACTATTTGGTTCTTTTTGGTAAGGAACCTGTTCCAGAATTTGCGCGCTGACTCTCCGGGCTGTTGAGTTATATGACTCAAATCGTCTGTATCCAGAGGGCGGACATAAGTCCCTTGAAAATTTGCTCTAAACGCGTCCTCAAGCTCTTTCCAACTTCCAACAGTGTTTTCTGGGAGGCTTTTGAGCCAATGCCGAGCTGGCCCTTTGAGCTTGAGGGGTAGGTATTTTATGGCGTGGAGATCGTCTCCTCTAGCCATGTGTATGTGTAGTATGTAATCTTCTATCCAGACTCCGGGGTCTGTTGTGCCGTCGTATGCCTCTATGTTTATGGGTTTGAACCCTGCTGGAAATTCATGATCCAGCACCTCATCGGTAAAACATAGCGGGTGTGCGGCGCCCCTGTATTTGGGTGTGCCGCTGTCTTCGAACACTTGTCGTGTTGTGTTATTTCCTGGGGCCCTCTTTTTTGGCCCGTAGATGGACCTAGTTGGGTCGTCCGTTTTCCCAAGATCATAAGTCGGCTTGTGTGCGGCGCTGCTTGTCGCTTTTGGCCTTTCATCTGGATGTCTATCCGGCCAGGCGGCTTCTTTATTTTTTGACTGTGAGGGCTCTATGGCTTCCTCGTCAAATTCTCGCAGCAACTTGCGCTTTGGGTAGCTCTTTGTTTGATGGCCATTGCCATATTTGTCTGCGGTCTTGAGTACTTTGCTCCACTTCATTCTGAGTATGTCTTCCGCTGTTTTGAGCTTCCATTTTTCTTTCTTCAAACTTCTTGCAGTGGCGACGAGTCTTTTGTGAAGGTTCTTATGCTCCGGTGGTGTGTCCGGACTGTTGATTGCTCCGTGAAGGGTTTGATTATCCGGTTCGTCCTGTTCGGATAGTTGCTTGGTTGTATGTTCGTCGTCCGCTGGTTCGCCCTGCTCTATCGTTGGGTCGTTAGGAATGCTGCTTTGATCGAGGCGGGACTTAGGGCGGCGTCTACGTCGCCGTTTTGGTTGTTTATCAGCGAGATTATCCTCTGCCACGTCCCATTGTTCCTCGTTATCGCTTCCCTTGGGGGTGTCCACCATATGTATGTCATGTGACGAGGTGGCCTTCCAGTGCCCTGTAGGCACTGGTTCTTAATAGTCTCCGGCATCGTCGTCCATACCGTCGATGTCTTCGGAGTCGTAGTCGAGTACGTCGGTTAGATCGTCGACGGTGGCTACGAAGTGGGTGGTGGGTGGGCTCTGAATTTCTTCGTCGTCCGCATCCCAACCACCCTGGCCGTAGTTCGGCCAGGGCTCTCCGGATAGCGAGAGATGCTTCAGCGAATTTAAGATATCGCCGAAGGGTGAGTGCTGAAAGATGTCCGCAGCAGTGAATTCCATGATCGGTGCCCAATCGGATTCGACTGGCAGGGGCGCAGGAGGTTCGGAGTCCGGCAAAGAGTCCGGCACCTCGGAGTCATGAGCTTTATGCGGGACAAGGTAAGTGTTCAGCTCCATCGCCGTAGAGGTTGTAGCTCCCGAGGCGGTGTCCAGCCATCCATCCTTGATCTGAGCGATCGGCTCTAGACTATGGGTCGGAGCGGATTCGTGTGCGGCCTCCAAGATGTTGTCCGGCGGCAGAGTTAGGTCGTGCCTATCATGACAGCGCGGCACGCTCGGCTATGGCTCAGATCCATCGAAGATCAAGTCCCCGCGGATATCGGCCGTGAAGTTTAAGCTTCCAAACCTGACCTGACGGCCAGGGGCGTAGCTTTCGATCTGCTCCATATGGCCAAGTGAGTTGGCCCGCAGTGCGAAGCCGCCGAATACGAAGATCTGTCCGGGGAGAAAAGTCTCACCCAGGACTGCGTCGTTGTCGATTGAAGAGGCCATCAAGCCTATCGGTGACAACACAGAGGAACTCTCAATGAAAGCACCAATGTCGGTGTCAAAACCCACGGATCTCAGGTAGGGGGTCCCGAACTGTGCGTCTAGGCGGATGGTAACAGGAGACAAGGGACACGATGTTTTACCCAGGTTCGGGCCCTCTTGATGGAGGTAAAACCCTACGTCCTGCTTGATTGATATTGATATTATGGATGTTTACAAGAGTGGATCTACCACGATATCAAGGAGGCTAAACCCTAGAAGCTAGCCTATGGTATGATTGTAATGGTTGTTGTTGTTCTTGTCCTACGGACTAGAGCCATCCGGTTTATATAGACACCGGAGAGGGCTAGGGTTACATAGAGTCGGTTACAATGGTAGGAGATCTACGTATCCGTATCGCCAAGCTTGCCTTCCACGCCAAGGAAAGTCCCATCCGGACACGGGGCGAAGTCTTCAATCTTGTATCTTCATAGTCTTGGAGTCCGGTCGATGATGATAGTCCGGCCGATGATAGTTCGGCTAATGATGGTAGTCCGGCTATCCGGACACGCCCTAATCCGGGACTCCCTCACCCATGCTTTGCTTTTTCTTGGAGGGGTTGGCCTCCATTGCCTCATCGCCATTGGTTTCTTTTGGAGTGTCCACCATATATATATCATATGAGGAAGTGGCTGTCCACCGCCCTATGAGCGGTGGCTCCTGTATGTCTCCTACATCGTCGTCCATACCGTCGATGTCTTTGAAGTCGAAGTCGAGCACGTCGGTTAAATCATCGATCATGGCGACAAAGTGGGTGGTGGGTGGGCAGCGAATTCCTTCGTCGCCTACTTCCCACTCAAGCCGGACATAGTTCGGCTCAAAGCCTCCTGACAAAGAGAGAGACTTTAATGAGTTCAGTATGTCATCAAAAGTCGAGTGCTGAAAGATGACCGTAGTGGTAAACTCCATTACCGGAGCCCAACCTGGCTCGGCTGGCTCGAGAGTGTGCGGACCAGGACCAACAGCCAGATATGAGTCCGGGGGCCCAGGGTTACAGGCCTCCACAGAGGTGAGACCTATGTTCGGCTCCACCACCGATGAGCGTGGGGCCTGCGAGGCAGGGTCCAGCCCTCCATCCATAGGCAATGCAACCTGCCCTGGATGTAGATCCAGGGATGCTTCGGGGATGATGCCCCAAGCATTGGCCGACAGCAGGTCTAGGCCATGCTCTTCGTGACTGTCCGGCGTTCCTGGCACAGGCTCGAATCTGTCGAAGATCAAGTCTTCACGAATATCTATCGTGTAGTTCAAGTTTCTGAACCTGATCTGGTGGCCAGGGGCGAAGCTATCGATCTGCTCCAACTAGCCAAGCGAATTGGCCTGCAGTGTGAAGCCACCCAACACAAAGATCTGTCTGGGGAGAAAAGTCTCACCCTGGACCATGTTGTTGACAATTGAAGACGCCATAAAGCCTCGAAGCGACGACACAGAGGAACTCTCAATGAAAGCACCAATGTCGGTGTCAAAACTGGCGGATCTCGGGTAGGGGGTCCCAATCTGTGCGTCTTAGGATGATGGTAACAGGAAGCAAGAGACAGAATGTTTACCCAGGTTCGGGCCCTCTCGATGGAGGTAAAACCCTACTTCCTGCTTGATTAATATTGAAGATATGAGTAGTACAAGAGTAGATCTACCACGAGATCATAGAGGCTAAACCCTAAGAGCTAGCCTATGATGGTATGATTGTAATTGTGATCGGCCTTCTAAGGACCATCCTCTCCGGTTTATATAGACACCGGAGAGCTAGGGTTTACATGGAGTCGGTTACAAGGAAGGAAACATAATATCTGGATCGCCAAGCTTGTATTCCATGCAAAGGAGAGTCCCATCCGGACACGAGCCAAAGTCTTGAGTCTTGTATCTTGACGCTTCTATAGTCCGAACGATGAATATAGTCCGGTTGTCCGGATACCCCCTTATCCAGGACTCCCTCAGGGCACCCCAGAGATAATACAATTGATCGTTTGATCTTTTAGCCGTGTGCAGTGCCCCCCTCCACCATAGTCCACCTCGATAATATTGTAGTGGTGCTTAGGCGAAGCCCTGCGTCGGTAGAACATCATCATCGTCACCACATCGTCGTCCTGACGAAACTCTCCCTCAACACTCGACTGGATCGGAGTTCGAGGGACGTCATCGGGCTGAACGTGTGCTGAACTCGGAGGTGTCGTACGTTCGGTACTTGATCGGTCAGATCGTGAAGACGTACGACTACATCAACCGCGTTGTGCTAACGCTTCCGCTTACGGTCTACAAGGGTATGTAGACAACACTCTCCGCTCTCGTTGCCATGCATCACCATGATCTTGCGTGTGCTTAGAATTTTTTTTGAAATTACTACGTTCCCCAACAGGGCGCGCCCTGGACCCTCATGGCTTCCTCGAAGCTTCCCTAACGTCTACTCCAAGTCTCCTGGATTGCTTCCGTTCCAAAAATACTCTCCCGAAGGTTTCATTCCGTTTGGACTCCGTTTGATATTCCTTTTCTGCGAAACACTAAAATAGGCAAAAACAGCAATATGGGTTGGGCCTCCGGTTAATAGGTTAGTCCCAAAAATAATATAAAAGTGTATAAGAAAGCCCATTAAACATCCAAAACAGGTAATATAAGAGCATGGAACAATCAAAAATTATAGATACATTGGAGACGTATCAAGCATCCCCAAGCTTAATTCCTGCTCGTCCTCGAGTAGGTAAATGATGAAAACAGAATTTTTTATGTGGAATGCTACCTAGCATATTCCTCAATGTAATTTTCTTTATTGTGGCATGAATGTTCAGATCCAAATGATTCAAAATAAAAGTTCATATTGACATAAACACAGTAATACTTCAGGCATACTAACGAGTAATCATGTCTTATCAAAATAACATAGCCAAAGAAAGCTTATCCCTACAAATACATATAGTTAGGCTATGCTTCATTTTCGTCACACAAAATACTCCCATCATGCACAACCCTGGTTTCAGCCAAGCAATTGGTTCATACTTTTTAACGCGCTTCAGCTTTTTTTTAACTCTCACGCAATACATGAGTGTAAGCCATGGATATAGCACTATGGGTGGAATAGAATATGATGATGGAGGTTGTGTGGAGAAGACAAAAAAGGAGAGAGTCTCACATTGACGAGGCTAATCAACGGGCTATGGAGATGCCCATCAATTTATGTCAACATGAGGAGTAGGGATTGCCATGCAACAGATGCACTAGAGCTATAAATGTATGAAAGCTCAACTAAAGAAACTAAGTGGGTGTGCATCCAACTTGCTTGCTCATGAAGACCTAGGGCATTTTGAGCAAGCCAATCATTGGAATATACAAGCCGAGTTCTATAATGAAAAATCCCCACTAGTATATGGAAGTGACAACATAGGAGACTCTCTATCATGAAGATCATGGTGCTACTTTGAAGCACAAGTGTGGAAAAAGGATAGTAACATTGTCCCTTCTCTCTTTTTCTCTCATTTTTTTATTTTGGTGGGCTTCTTTGGCCTCTTTTTTGTTTGGGCTTCTTTGGCCTCTTTTATTTTTCATAAAGTCTAGAGTCTCATCCCGACTTGTGGGGGAATCATAGTCTCCATCATCCTTTCCTCACTTGGGATAATGCTCTAATAAGGAAGATCATCACACTTTTATTTACTTTACAACTCAAGAATTACAACTCAATACTTAGAACAAAATATGACTCTATGTGAATGCCTCCGGCGGTGTACTGGGATATGCAATGAATCAAGAGCAACATGTATGAAAAAATTATAATGGTGGCTGTCGGTGTCAAAACCGGCGGATCTCGGGTAGGGGGTCCCGAACTGTGCGTCTAGGCGGATGGTAACAGGAGACCAGGGACACGATGTTTTTACCCAGGTTCGGGCCCTCTCGATGGAGGTAAAACCCTACTCCTGCTTGATTAATATTGATTAATATTGATGATATGTGTAAACCATCGAATCAAAGCCGGATGGATGAAGTGGCGCCAAGCTTCTGGCATTCTCTGTGACAAGAGAGTGCCACAAAAGCTAAAAGGCAAGTTCTACAGGACGGCGGTTCGACCCGCAATGTTGTATGGCGCGGAGTGTTGGCCGACTAAAAGGTGACATGTTCAACAGTTAGGTGTGGCGGAGATGTGTATGTTGAGATGGATGTGTGGCCACACGAGGAAGGATCGAGTCCGGAATGATGATATACGAGATAGAGTTGGGGTAGCACCAATTGAGGAGAAGCTTGTCCAACATCGTTTGAGATGGTTTGGGCATATTCAGCGCAGGCCTCCAGAAGCTCCAGTGCATAGCGGACGGCTAAAGCGTGCGGAGAATGTCAAGAGAGGGCGGGGTCGACCGATTTTGACATGGGAGGAGTCCGTTAAGAGATACCTGAAGGATTGGAGTATCGACAAAGAGCTAGCTATGGACAAGGGTGCGTGGAAGCTTGCTATCCATGTGCCAGAGCCATGAGTTGGTTGCGAGATCTTATGGGTTTCACCTCTAGCCTACCCCAACTTGTTTGGGACTAAAGGCTTTGTTGTTGTTGTTGTTGTATATGGGTAGTACAAGAGTTGATCTACCACGAGATCAGAGAGGCTAAACCCTAGAAGCTAGCCTATGGTATGATTTTTGTTCGTCCTACGGACTAAAAACTCTCCGGTTTATATAGACACCGGGGAGGGCTAGGGTTACACAGAGTCGGTTACAATGGGAGGAGATCTTCATATCGACTCGCCAAGCTTGCCTTCCACGCCAAGGAAAGTCCTATCCGGACACGGGACGAAGTCTTCAATCTTGTATCTTCATAGTCCAGGAGTCCGGCCAAAGGTCATAGTCCGGCCATCCGGACACCCCCTAATCCAGGACTCCCTCAGTAGCCCCTGAACCAGGCTTCAACGACGACGAGTCCGGCGCGCAAATTGTCTTTGGCATTGCAAGGCGGGTTCCTCCTTCGAATATTTCAATGGAAGATGTTGAACACAAGGACAGTGTTCGGCTCTGCAAAATAAGTTCCACATACCACCATAGAGAGAATAATACCTGCACAAATCTAATCTGCTGACGTATTCCGCAGCGTGACATCACGCCACGGCCAAGCCCTTATTCGAATCGTTTTACTGTTCCACCTCAGCGCGTTTAGCGAGGCGGTTTCCTTGGCACGTCTTGTCAAAGCAGAGATCGTGTCCCCTTATTCCGGGATTCTCATCAATACGAGTGTGGGTGACCCAACCGTGCCTTTGGTATGCCTTCCTAATTGAAAGTGAGTCCCAAACGTTCACGGGGAGGGCTCTTGGTATTCAACCTCTTTATAAAGAGACCAAGGCTCGACTCCTTTCTTTTAAATTCAATCAAATCCGCCCCTCGCCTCGAGTTCCAACACCCAAAGCTCCAGATTCAGGCGCTTCAGACCTTCGATGATGTCCGGCTCCGACCTCCAAGGTCGGTGGATGCCTTCCTCCGTTACAGAAGAGGACGTTCGAAAGCTGAGAGATGCCAGGTATCTAACCGGCGAAATCTTGCATAGGCTGCCTGGTCAAGGGCAGGCTATTCCCACTCCCCAGCCCGGTGAGAGCGTGGTGTTCACATCTCACTTCCTTCGGGGGCTAGGCTTCCCGATTGATCCCTTCGTGAGGGGGCTCATGTTTTATTACGGGATGGAATTTTACGACTTAGCTCCAGAGTCCATCCTCCAAATCTCATCGTTCATTGTCGTGTGTGAGGCCTTCCTCCATATTACTCCTCACTTCGGATTGTGGCTTAGAACCTTCAAGGTAGAACCGAAGATGATCGAGGGGCAGCACGCTGAGTGCGGAGGGGCTACCATAAGAAAGATGGTCGACGCTCCATGGCCCGAGGGCTCTTTTCAAGAGGAGTTCGGCTTATGGCAACGGGACTGGTTTTACATCACAGCCCCCAGGGGCACCACATGGGTGGCGCCACCTACTTTTCGCTCGGGTCCCCCACCACGGCTAGCGTCATGGGTCAATGAAGGGCTTATCTGGGGGGCGTCCAAAGACGTGCCCTTGCTGCAGGGCCGCATTCGAGATCTCCTAGAAAGAGATGTCAACTTGACCGTAGTGGCGCAAGTTATGCTGATTCTCCGCGTGTTGCCCTGCAAACGTCGCCCTCTCCGCCTGTGGGAATTTAGTCCGGAGGGACCGCGAGTCCTGCAACATTTTATGGGCACGACGCCCATGGAGATGTACAAATTGTTCTTCGGATCACAAGCAAGGTGTTCGAACTTGTCCGACGACGCAGGTCTGAGCTGCAATCGCCCGGATGCTCAAGTAAGTAGCCCCGTATTTGGACACGTCGTCCGTATTTTTATCATAAAACTGCCCTTAAAAGAGCTATCCTTTGAACAGGAGTGGATGGCGAAAGCAAAGCTTATCAGGTGTCCGGCCCCCCTGCCTGAGACCACGCCGGATCCCGTGTTGACCAGGATGCTGAAGATTGCGCCTTTGGAAGAAGGCGAAGAGGGGAACCCAGGAGCTACCTCCTCCGCAGAGGAGGCTGTCAGGAAGGGAGGAATCAAGAATTCCCCCAACCAGGGAAAGAAAAGGACCGCCTCTGATGACCCGGAGGCGATGGCCTCAAAGCGGGGGAAGAAATCTTCGTCAGAGGGTCCGGCGCCGGTGAATGCCCCGGCAGTATTGCACCCTCAAGGGGATCAGCTCTCCACCGAGCCATAAGTAAAGAGAGGGGTTCCAAAATGAGTGACCTCCCTGTTTTATTTCTGAGGAAGGTAACCGAAATATTACCTTGCAGTTCGGATCTCAACCCTTCTCAGCAGAGCTCATCTTCAGGGGATCTTCGTCCGGAGATGATGGAGAGCAAAATGCCTCCCCCAGCTATACCGTCTCATGAGGCGGGCGACCCTGAGGTGTCATCTCGGAGGGTTTCTCCAAGTCCGGACCCTGAAAAAGGTCGTCAGACTAGTCCGGCACCCTCTGGTGCACGGTCGGAGGGGCTGAAGGATCTGCTCGGGCGAGCGTCTATCTCAGAAGAACACCATGTGTTGATGAACATGGTGATTGGAAGGATTTCATCCGCGGAAAGCGGATTGTACGAGGCCGCCAGGAGTTTACTGACAGGCTTTGAGGTACGTGAAAAGGTGTACCTTTTGGTAGAGCTGCATGTATAAAATGTGCCCTGTATAAATAGTAGCCCCTGAGACTCTGTGTGTTGTCAAAAATGACGGTGCACAGAGGATCGTAATCCCAGGTATAATATGTCACCTTTTCTATGTAGGTGGCGAGGCATTCAGTGGCTAGCCGGACTGATGAATCTGCCAAGCTAAAGCGGCAACTTGACGTAGCAGATGCCGACATCACGCTTGTAAATAAGCGGCTAGACGAGGCACAAGGTATGTAATGTCTCCAAAGACATCTGATAAGAAGATCTCGATGCCCGTGCCTTATAGTATATGTGCTTAATGTAGATGGTGTTGCTGCCATGGAGAACCTTCGGGCGGAACTTGCCTGAGCCAAGGAGCAAGCGAGGAAAAGTGATGCGGCTGCCGTTAAAGCGGCTGAAGAGCTAAAAGCCGAACAGGCTGCTCACTGCCATAGCAAGAAAGTAATAGCCGAGATGGCTATAAAATTGAAGGATGCTGCCGACCGCTGTAAACTTCTCGAACAAGAAGATAGGGTGGCTCAGAAGGACCTTAAAAAGGTCACTGCCGAGGCCAAGGACACTCGCTCTGCAATGAGAGCTATGAAGGAGGGGCTACGTCAGGCCAGAGATATCATGGCTGGAAAGCCCTATATGCTGTGGATGAAGTTCGGGGATTCTAAGTATGCTCCGTTAGACCGGAAATGGAGTGCGGCGAACACTTATCTGGATTTGGCGGCGAGTGCCGCAAACGCGATCGGACACTTCTGGGGTCGAGGTGACCATGAATTGGAAGAAATTTTTTGTTCGCAGTTCCACAATCTAGAGCGCCCACTTTCGGTATCCGGCCGTTTGGCCGCTTGGGCGGAGCTGAACAGGTTATCCGGACTCGCCATGAGGTACGTCGCGAGTCGTCTGTGGCCGGGAGAGCCAGAGCCGAAGAGTTATTTTATCTTGGTGCAGCAGTTCCTTGGTTCAGTGCCGCGTGTTGATGCGATGAAGAGGTCAGCGTGCATAGAGGGCGCGCAAATGGACCTTGCCCGTGTCAAGACATACTGGGCAGATATGGCAGCCAGTGTTGTTGCATCCCGAGATTCGGACGAAAGCCAAGTACCTGCCAAGCACTATTTTGAGGAAGTCCTGCAGGGCGCTCATGTAATAGAGACGCAGTGCTCGAAGGATGTTGTGTTTGAATAGCATGTGCTATTGTAAAACAATATTTTGATGAAATATAAAAGCCTTTTATACTTGTGCTTTCAAGAATTAGAATGCCTCCTGTGTGGCCGTTAATGTATATATGTATATAACCTGAAAGATGGCAGTCGTTGGCTTCAGCCCCCACGCATATAATACGGGGGTGTTCGCAGAAGGCGCCTTTTCACACTTAATCCAACGTCTTGGTCCTATAAAGGAGGTGATAGCGCAGCGAACTAGGCAACCGGACTATAATGCTTTATCACTTTCACTTAGCCATAGGAGTTTGACAGTGGGGCTACTGAATAGCCCCTAGGGGCACCGCGCTTGCCCGAATTCGGGGCGCGTGTGTGCCTGACCAGGAAGCGGCCCTTCGTTAATGCGGAGGAATCCTAAAGACTCCAAAAGTCAGGTGGTTGACCAGTCTCTCACTATATCATGATAGTCCGTTTTAGGCTTTCTCTACTGAGGTGCTCGCCTGGCCGAACCGGGGCACAATCGCAGTAGTTCTCCTGGTGCCGCCTTAGCCGATAGAGCGGAATGTAAGGCAGCAAAACACAGGAGCCGGGCAAACCCAACATTTGACCAAAGACATGATTCGGAGCTGATGCATATAAGGCCAAACTCGCGACGCCGAACACTCCCGAAGGTATTCGGTCTTTATGAAAATGGGCCGAACAAAATCCCTTGGTAAAAGCCCTTGGTGCCCAGGAACGCGCAAAATTCTGGCGTGGCCACATGCCAAGACGCCAGCCTCCTCCTCGGTTATAGCAAAAACCGGGGGATGTTATCAACAAGAGACAGTAAAAAAGGTTTACGCAGGGTCTTAATCTAAAAAGAATCCTTGAAACGGGTACCTACTGCACGTATGCGCCTGTGTCTCCATTGTGCCGTATCCTGGACGGGTGTAGCACGGTGTTTGTCTGCGAAAGAGAGGAACTTAGTGGAAAATAATCGTGCGAGAAGTCTATGTTAAAATAAACAAAATATAATACAGAAACATGAGTAGAATTGAGCTGTATTGTCTCCTGGTGTAAACATGCGGAGCCCCTTGTACAGGGTTATGCGGCTATTAAGCCTTTGTATGTTTACGTTGGACTCGTCGAACCATGTCCGGGGTAGTAAAGCTGGATTAGTGTGCGGCTGTCAAGGCAGCCGCACCATTATCCGCACTTCGGGGAACACTTGATATTTCCCTTTAATGAGATGATGCCTCGTGGATAGGGCATTTTGAGTGTGAGGGATGCGTAATGCGGTATTGCGTTAAAGCGGGCGAAAGCTTCGCGTCCCAGTAGCGCTTGATAGCGACTTATGAATGGGTCGATGTGGAAGGTTAGCTTTTCGCTTTGGAAGTTGTCGGGGGAGCCGAATATGACTTCTAACCAAAGGGAACCCATACTCTGGGTATCTGGGCCTGACGTGACTCCTTGAAAGGAAGTGTTGCCATGGTGAATCATTGCTGGGTTTACTCCCAGTTTGCGGATTGTGTCCTGATATAGCAGGTTTAGGTCACTGCCGCCGTCCATTAGGACTTGTGTAAATTGGATCCGTCAATAACCGGATCTAAGACCAAGGCAGTCCAGCCTGCGTTCTGGATACCTCTAGAGTAATCCTGATGATCGAAGGTGATTGGCTGTAACAACCAATGGCGGGGCTCCTCTGGGGCAGGCCATATGGCGCATATCTTCGTAGGCGCCACTTTGTTTTTCCCTTTTGTCACCTGAAGTGAATTTACTATTTTAACTTCTTGTGGGAACTTCTTTTGTTCTCCGGTGTTCTGCTTGTGGGGTGCATCGTCATCCTCGCTTGGTGTGTCGAGCCCCTTGTGTTCGGCGTTGATTTTGCCGGATTGCTTGAAGACCCAACAATCTCTGTGGGTGTGGTTTGCAGGTCTCCCGGGAGTACTGTGGATTTGACATATTTTGTCCAAGATTTTGTTGAGGTTAGATGGCTCGTCCCTGTCATCTTTGGGGGCGGCTTTTTCTGATTTTGTCGAGAGCTTTTGAATCCGGCATTGACTATCGTACTCATCGGGCTGTTATCCTTGATCCGGCGCTGTTCTTTGTTACGACACGGTTTCCCGTTTCCATCCTTGAGTTCGGATGTACTTGGGTCGCTGGTGCTGCTTCTTGCCAACCAGCTATCCTCTCCTGCGCAAAAGCGGGTCATGAGGCTTGTCAATGCGGCCATTGTTCTTGGCTTTTCTTGGCCGAGGTGTCTGGCGAGCCATTCATCTCGGACGCTATGTTTGGAAGTTGCTAGGGCTTCGGCGTCTGGACAGTCGACTATCTGATTCTTTTAGGTATGGAATCTGTTCCAGAGTTTCCGGGCTGACTCTCCTGGTTGCTGAGTTATATGACTCAAATCGTCTGCATCCGGAGGTCGGACATAGGTCCCTTGAAAATTTGCCCGGAAAGCATCCTCGAGCTCTTCCCAACTTCCTATGGTGTTTTCGGGAAGGCTTTTCAGCCAATGCCGGGCTGGCCCTTTGAGCTTAAGGGGTAAGTATTTTATGGCGTGAAGGTCATCTCCTCTAGCCATGTGTATGTGGAGGATATAATCCTCAATCCAGACTCCAGGGTCTGTTGTTCCGTCGTATGCTTCTATGTTTACGGGCTTGAATCCCGCTGGAA
Organism: Triticum dicoccoides; assembly: GCF_002162155.2. Taxonomy (NCBI): domain Eukaryota; kingdom Viridiplantae; phylum Streptophyta; class Magnoliopsida; order Poales; family Poaceae; genus Triticum; species Triticum dicoccoides. The sequence goes on along the minus strand of NC_041391.1, from coordinate 72,716,436 downwards.
ATTCATGGTCCAGTACCTCATCGGTGAAACATAGGGGATGTGCGGCGCCCCTATATGTAGGTGTACCGTGATGTTCGGATATTTTTTGCGTTGCATTGCTTACTGGAGCTTGCTTTCTTGGCCTGTAGATGGATCTGGTTGGACCGTTTTTTTGATGTGAATCCTTGGGCGGATCGCGTACCGGATTGAGTGCGGCGCCCTTTGTCGCTTGATGTCGATTGTGGGGTCGTCTATCCGACCTGGTGGCTTCCTTGTTTTTTGACTGTGGGGGCTCTAAGGCCTCTTCATCAAATTCCGGTAGTAATTTCCGCTTCGGATAGCTCTTTGTGTGATGACCGCTGTCGTACTTGTGTGCGGTATTGAGTACTTTGCCCCATCTGATTATGAGTGCATCTTCCGCTGTTTTGAGCTTCCACTTCTGCTTTTTCAGGCTACGCGCAGTGGTGACGAGCCTTTGGCGGAGGTTCTTCTGTTCCAGCGACTTGTCCGGCGTGAGGTCGTCCGGACTATTATCTTTGCCGGGGACGGATTGTTCGGTTTGTCCGCCCTGTTTGGACTGTTGCTCGATGGCATGTTCGTCTTCCGTTGATTCGCCCTGCTCTATGGCTAGGTCTCTGTCGAGGTGGGGCTTGGCGCGGCACTTATGCCGCCGCTTTGATTGTTTTTCGAGGGAATGATCCCTGGTTGTGCCCTTTTGATCCTCGTCGTTGCTTTTTTTAGGTGTGTCCACCATGCATACATCGTGTGATGAGGTGATTGTCCGGTGCTCTATAGGCGTTGGTTCTTGATTGTCTCCTTCATCGGCGTCCATCGTCCATACCATCGATGTCTTCAGAGTCGAAGTCGAGCATGTCGGTTAGGTCGTCGACTGTGGCTACGAAGTGGGTGGTGGGTGGGTTTCGAATTTCTTTGTTGTCCGCATCCCAACCTTGCTGACCATAGTCAGGACAGGGCTATCCTGACAAGGAGAGAGACTTTAGTGAATTCAGGATGTCGCCAAAGGGCGAGCGCTGAAAGACGTCCGCGGCGGTGAACTCCATGATCGGAGCCCAATTGGGTCCTATTGGAAGGGGTGCGGGAGATCCGAAGTCCGGGAAGGAGTCCGGCACCTTGGAGTCACTGGCCTTACAAAGGACTAGGCTGGTATTCGGCTCTATCACCGTAGAGATTGCGGCTTCCGGGGCGGCGTCCAACCATCCGCCCCCGATTAGCGCGATCGGCTCCGAGCTAAGGGTCGGAGCGGACACCTGAGCGGCGCTCTGAGCGTTGTCCGGCGGCAGAGCTAGGTCATGCCCGTCGTGACAGTGCGGCGCGCTCGGCCGTGGCTCGAATCCGTCGAAGATCAAGTCCCCGCGGATGTCGGCCGTGTAGCTTAAGTTTCCAAATCTAACCTAATGGCCAGGGGCATAGCTTTCGATCTGCTCCAAATGGCCAAGCGAATTGGCCCGCAGTGCGAAGCCGCCGAACACGAAGATCTATCCGGGGAGAAAGGTCTCACCCTGGATCGCGTCGTGGTTGATGATCGAAGGAGCCATCGGGCCTATAGGTGACGACACAGAGGAACTCTCAATGAAAGCACCAATGTTGGTGTCAAAACCGGCGGATCTCAGGTAGGGGGTCCCGAACTGTGCGTCTAGGCGGATGGTAACAGGAGACAAGGGACACGATGTTTTTACCCAGGTTCGGGCCCTCTTGATGGAGGTAAAACCCTACTCTTGCTTGATTAACATTTATGATATGGGTAGTACAAGAATTGATCTACCACAAGATCAGAGAGGCTAAACCCTAGAAGCTAGCCTATGGTATGATTGTTGTTCGTCCTACGGACTAAAAACTCTCCGGTTTATATAGACACCGGAGAGGGCTAGGGTTACACAGAGTCAGTTACAATGGGAGGAGATCTTCATATTGAATCGCCAAGCTTGCCTTCCACGCTAAGGAAAGTCCTATCCGGACACGGTACGAAGTCTTCAATCTTGTATCTTCATAGTCCGGGAGTCCGGCCAAAGGTCATAGTCCGGCCATCCGGACACCCCCTAATCCAGGACTCCCTCAGTGGCTTTGCCTCAAATACGATGTCAACTACATGATCATGCAAAAGCAATATGACAACTATGGAGCGTGTCATAATAAACGGAACAGTGAAAGTTGCATGTCAATATATCTCCGAATGGCTATGGCAGTTGTATGGCAATATATCTCTCTATAATTTTTTATTGTTCCATGCTATTATATTACCCGTTTTGGACATCTGTGGACTTTACTTTACACTTTTATATCATTTTTGGGACTAACCTACTAACTGGAGGCCCAGCCCAAATTGGTGTTTTTTGCCTATTTCAGTGTTTCGAAGAAAAGGAATATCAAATGGAGTCCAAACAGAATGAAACCTTCGGGAGTGATATTTTTGGAACAAACGTGATCCAAAGGACTTGGAGTGGAAGTCAAGAAAGAAGTGAGGCGGCCACGAGGGTGCCCGACGCGCCCCCTAGGGCTGGGCACGCCCCCCACCCTCGTGGGCCCCTCAATCGTCCACCGACGTACTCCTTCCTCCTATATATACCCATGTACCCCGAAAATATCCGTGAGATCCCATCTTGGAGCCGTCGCCGGCGCTTTGCCGAAGGGGGAATCCACCATGGAGGGCCTCTACATCAACTCCAAGGCCTCTCCAATGAGTTGTGAGTAGTTTACCACAGACCTTCGGGTACATAGTTATTAGCTAGATGGATTCTTCTCTCTCTTTCATTCTCAATACAAAGTTCGCCTTCCTCTTCTTGGAGATCTATTCGATGTAACTCTTTTTGCGGTGTGTTTGTAGAGATCCGATGAATTGTGGGTTTATGATCAAGTTTATCTATGAGAAGTATTTGAATCTCCTCTAAATTCTTTTATGTGTGATTAAGTTATCTTTGCAAGTCTCTTCGAATTATCAGTTTGGTTTGGCCTACTAGATTGATCTTTCTTGCAATGGGAGAAGTGCTTAGCTATGGGTTCAATCTTGCGATGTCCTTTCCCAGTGACAGCAGGGGTAGCAAGGCACATATTGTATTGTTGCCATCGAGGATAAAAAGATGGGGTTTATATCATATTGCATGAGTTTATCCATGTACATCATGTCATCTTTCTTAATGCATTACTCTGTTCTTATGAACTTAATACTCTAGATGCATGCTGGATAGCGGTTGATGTGTGGAGTAATAGTAGTAGATGCAGAATCGTTTCGGTCTACTTGTCACGGACGTGATGCCTATATACATGATCATGCCTAGATAATCTCATAATTATTCGCTTTTCTATCAATTGCTCGACAGTAATTTGTTCACCCACCGTAATAATTATGCTATCTTGAGAGAAGCCACTAGTGAAACCTATGGCCCCCGGGTCTATCTCTTATCATATAAGCTTTCAATCTACTTTTATTTGCATCTTTACTTTTCCAATCTATATCATAAAATACCAAAAATATATTTATATTATCATATTATCTCTATCAGATCTCACTTTTGCAAGTGGCCGTGAAGGGATTGACAACCCCTTTATTGTGTTGGTTGCGAGTTCTTGTTTGTTTGTGTAGGTGCATGGGACTTGTGAGGAGCCTCCTACTGGATTGATACCTTGGTTCTCAAAAACTGAGGGAAATACTTACGCTACTGTGCTGCATCACCATTTCCTCTTCGAGGAAAACCAACGCAAGCTCAAGACGTAGCAAGAAGGATTTCTGGAGCCGTTCTCGGGGAGGTCTTCGCTCAAGTCAATACATACCAAGTACCCATCACAAACTCATCTCCCTCGCATTTACATTATTTGCCATTTGCCTCTCATTTTCCTCTCCCCCACTTCAGCCTTCCTTTTTATTCGCCCTCTCTTTCCCAATCTCTTTCTCCTCTCTCTTTCGCCTTCCTTTTTGTTTGCTTGTTTGTTGGATTGCTTGTCGTGATTTTCCTCTCCCCCACTTCAGCCTTCCAAATTGTTTGATTTTTCCAATACCAATAATAATGATTTCCTTAGTAGTCCGATTGCTCCTCTTATTGATGTTGAGTCTTGTGAAATCAATGCTGCTTTTCTAAATCTTGTTATGAAAGATCAATTCTCCGGCCTTCCTAGTGAAGATGCCGCTACCCATCTAAACAACTTTGTTGATTTGTGTGAGATGCAAAAGAAAAAAGATACGGATAATGATATTGTTAAATTGAAGTTATTTCCATTTTCACTTAGAGATCGTGCTAAAATTTGGTTTTCGTCTTTGCCTAAAAATAGTATTGATTCGTGGAATAAGTGCAAAGATGCCTTTATCTCTAAGTATTTTCCTCCCGCTAAGATCATCTCTCTTAGGAACGATATTATGAATTTTAAACAACTTGATCATGAGCATGTTGCCCAATCTTGGGAATGAATGAAATTGATGATTCACAATTGCCCTACTCATGATTTGAATTGATGGATGATCATACAAAAAATTTATGCCGGATTGAATTTTGCTTCTAGAAATCTTTTAGATTCGGCCGCGGGAGGCACGTTTATGGAAATCACCTTAGGAGAAGCTACTAAACTCCTTGATAATATTATGGCTAATTATTCCCAATGGCACACCGAAAGATCTACTAGTAAAAAAGTGCATGCTATAGAAGAAATTAATGTTTTGAGTGGAAAGATGGATGAACTTATGAAATTATTTGCTACTAAGAGTGCGTATATTGATCCCAATGATATGCCTTTGTCTACTTTGATTGAGAATAATAATGAATCTATGGATGTGAATTTTGTTGGTAGGAATAATTTTGGTAACAATGCTTATAGAGGAAACTTTTATTCTAGACAGTTCCCTAGTAATTCCTCTAATAATTATAGAAATTCCTACAATAATTCTTATGGTAATTTTAATAAGATGCCCTCTGATTTTTAAAATAGTGTGAAAGAATTTATGGTCTCTCAAAAGAATTTTAATGCCTTGCTTGAAGAAAAATTGCTTAAAGTTGATTATTTGGCTAGGAATGTTGATAGACTTTCGCTTGATGTTGATTCTTTGAAAATTAGATCTACTCCTCCTAAGCATGATATCAATGAGTCTCTCAAAGCTATGAGAATTTCCATTGATGAGTGCAAAGAAAGAACCGCTAGATTGCGTGCCAAGAAAGATTGCTTTGTGAAAGCGTGTTCTTCTAGTTTCCATAAAAATAATGATGAAGATCTAAAAGTTATAGATGTATCCCCTATTAAATCTTTGTTTTGTAATATGAATCTTCATAATGATGGGACTGGAGATGAGTCAACTTTAGTTAAAAGGCGTCCCAATGATTCGGAGTTTTTAGATCTAGATGCTAAATTTGGTAAAAGTGTGATTGGAGAGGTCAAGACTTTAAATAGCATAGAACCACTATCTTGGATTTCAAGGAATTTAATTATGATAATTGTTCTTTAGTAGATTGTATTTCCTTGTTGCAATCCGTGTTGAATTCTCCTCATGCTTATAGTCGAAATTAAGCCTTTACCAAACATATTGTTGATGCCTTGATGCAATCTTATGATGAAAAACTTAATTTGGAAGTTTCTATACCTAGAAAACTTAATGATGAGTGGGAACCTACTATAAAGATTAAAATTAAAGACTCTGAGTGTTATGCTTTGTGTGATTTGGGTGCTAGTGTTTCCACAGTTCCGAAAACTTTATGTGATATTATAGGTTTCCATGATCTTGGTGATTGCTCTTTAAATTTGCACCTTGTGGATTCCACCATTAAAAAGCCTATGGGAAGGATCAATGATGTTCTTATTATTGCAAATAGGAACTATGTGCCCGTAGATTTTATCGTTCTTCACATTGATTGCAATCTTTCATGTCCTATTATTCTTGGTAGACCTATCCTTAGAACAATTGGTGCGATTATTGATATGAAGGAAGGGAATATTAGATTCCAATTTCCATTAAGGAAGGTCATGGAGCACTTTCCAAGAAAGAAAGTCCAATTGCCTTATGAATCTATCATGCGAGCTACTTATGAACCAAGTGCCAAAGATGGCACTACTTAGTTCTATCCTCGCTTTTATTCCTAGCTTGGGGCGTTAAACGATAGCGCTAGTTGGGAGGCAACCCAATTTTATTTTAGTTTCTTTCTTTTTGCTCCTGCTTAGTAATAAATTTTGCATCTACTTTCTGGTTAGATGTGTTTTCTTGTTTTAATTAGTGTTTGTGCCAAGTAGAACCTATAGGATAACCTATGGTAAGAGTTAATTTGATTCTGCTGAAAAACAGAAACTTTGTGCTCACGAGAAAAAAATCAATAAATCACAGAAACGTGATTTTGCGTTGATTATTTTTTCTGTAGATCAATAGACAAATTTCCTAGGACTTCCCATTTTTTTAGGATTTTTAAGGTTCCATAAGTATTCGGAAGTTACAGATTGCTACAGACTGTTCTGTTTTTGACAGATTCTGTTTTTCGTGTGTTGTTTGCTTATTTTGATGCATCTATGGCTAGTATGTAGGGGTATGAACCATAGATAAGTTGGAATAAAGTAGGTTTAACACCAATATAAATAAAGAATGAGTTCATTACAGTACCTTATGTGGTGGTTTTTCTTTCTTGCACTAACGGAGCTTATGAGATTTCCTGTTGAGTTTTGTGTTGTGAAGTTTTCAAGTTTTGGGTAAAGATTTGATGGATTATGGAATAAGGAGTGGCAATAGCCTAATCTTGGGGATGACCATGGCACCCCAAGATATTCAAGGATAACCAAAAGCCTAAGCTTGGGGATTCCCCGGAAGGCATCCCCTCTTTCGTCTTCGTCTATCGGTAACTTTACTTGGAGCTATATTTTTATTCGCCACATGATATGTGTTTTGCTTGGAGCGTCATGTATGATATTAGTATTGGCTTTTTAGTTTACCACAATCATCCTTGTTGTACACACCTATTGGGAGAGAAATACTTGATTTGAAATTTGTTAGAATACTCTATGTGCTTCACTTATATCTTTTGAGATAGATAATTTTTCCTCTAGTGCTTCATTTATATCTTTTAGAGCACGGCGGTGGCTTTATTTTGAAGAAATTATTAATCTCTCATGATTAACTTATATTATTTTGAGAGTCTTTTAGGACAGCATGGTATTTGCTATGGTTATAAATTTGGTCCTAGAATGATGAGCATCCAAGTTGGGTATAATAAAAACTATCATAGAAAGTGCATTAAAAGCTATGATCAATTTGATGCTTGATAATTGTTTTGAGATATGAAGGTGGCAATGTTAGAGTCATGCTAATTGGGTAATTATGAAACTGAGAAATACTTGTGTTGAAGTTGGCAAGTCCCGTAGCATGCACGTATGGTAGAAGTTATGTGACAAATTTGTTGCATGGGATGCTCTTTTAATTGCTTTCCTTATGAGTGGAGGTTGGGATCACGCGATGGTTAACTCCTACCAACCCTTCCCCTAGGAGCATGCATAGTAGTACTTTTCTTCGAGGGCAAGTAGACTTTTGCAATAAGTATATGAGTTCTTTATGACTAATGTGAGTCCATGGATATACGCACACTTACCTTTCCACTTTGCTAGCCTCTATTATGCCGCGCAATCTTCGCCGGTATCATGCACCCATTATTTACCTTCCTCAAAACAGCCACCATACCTACCTATTATGGCACTTCCATAGCCATTCCGAGATATATTGACATGCAACTTTCCACCGTTCCATTTATTATGACACGCTCCATCATTGTCATATTGCTCTTTGCATGATCATTTAGTTGACATCGTATTTGTGGCAAGGCCACCTTCATAATTTTTCATACATGTCACTCTTGATTCATTGCATATCCCGGTACACCGCCGGAGGCATTCACATAGAGTCATATTTTGTTCTAAGTATTGAGTTGTAAATTAATAAAAGTGTGATGATCTTCATTATTAGAGCATTGTCCCAAGTGAGGAAAGGATGATGAAGACTATCATTCCCCCACAAGTCGGGATGAGACTTCGGACTTTATAAAAATAAAAGAGGCCAAAGAAGCCCATGAAAAAAAAGAGGCCAAAGAAGCCACCAAAAAATAAAAAAATAAAAAAAATAAAAAAGGATAAAAGAAAAAAAGAAAAAAATGAGAGAAAAGAGAGAAGGGACAATGCTACTATCTTTTTCCACACTTGTGCTTCAAAGTAGCACCATGGTCTTCATGATAGAGAGTCTCCTATGTTGTCACTTTCATATACTAGTGGGAATTTTTCATTATAGAACTTGGCTTGTATATTCCAATGATGGGCTTCCTCAAAACGCCCTAGGTCTTCTTGAGCAAGCAAGTTGGATGCACACCCACTAGTTTCTTTTTGTTGAGCTTTCATATATTTATAGCTCTAGTGCATCCGTTGCATGGCAATCCCTACTCACTCACATTGATATCTATTAATGGGCATCTCCATAGCCTGTTTATACGCCTAGTTGATGTGAGACTATCTTCTCCCTTTTTGTCTTCACAACCACCACCATATACCACATATAGTGCTATGTCCATGGCTTGCGCTCATGTATTGCGTAAGAGTTGAAAAATCTGAAGCGCGTTAAAAAGTATGAACCAATTGCTTGGCTGAAACCGGGGTTGTGCATGATGGGAGTATTTTGTGTGATAAAGATGAAGCATGACCTAACTATATGATTTTGTAGGGATAAGCTTTCTTTTGGCTATGTTATTTTGATAGGACATGATTATTTGTTAGTATGCTTCAAAGTATTACTATATTTATGCTTTATAAGCTTTTATCTTGAATCATTTGGATATGAACAATCATGCCACAAAAAACAGAAATACATTGAGAATTATGCTAGTTAGCATTCCACATCAAAAATTCTGTTTTTATCATTTACCTACTCGAGGACGAGCAGGAATTAAGCTTGGCGATGCTTGATACGTCTCCAACGTATCTACAATTTTTGGTTGTTCCATGCTATTATATTACCCGTTTTGGATGTTTATGGGCTTTACTTTACACTTTTATATCATTTTTGGGACTAACCTACTAACCGGAGGCCCAGCCCGAATAGATGTTTTTTTGCCTATTTAAGTGTTTCGAAGAAAAGGAATATCAAACGGAGTCCAAATGGAATGAAACCTTCGGGAGCGATATTTTTGGAACAAACGTGATCCAGAGGACTTGGAGTGGAAGTCAAGAAACAAGCAAGGCGGCCACGAGGGTGCCCGGCGTGCCCCCTAGGGCTGGGCGCGCCCCCACCCTCGTGGGCCCCTCGATCGTCCACCGACATACTCCTTCCTCCTATATATACCCATGTACCCCGAAAACATCAGGGGCGACCATGAAAAACTATTTCCACCAACGTAACCTTATGTATCCGCGAGATCCCATCTTGGAGCCGTCGTCAGCGCTCCGCCGGAGGGGGAATCCACCATGGAGGGCTTCTACATCAAATCCAAGGCCTCTCCGATGAGTTGTGAGTAGTTTACCATAGACCTTCGGGTCCATAGTAATTAGCTAGATGGCTTCTTCTCTCTCTTTGATTCTCAATACAAAGTTGTCCTTCCTCTTCTTGGAGATCTATTCGATGTAACTCTTTTTGCGGTGTGTTTGTCGAGATATGATGAATTGTGGGTTTATGATCAAGTTTATCTATGAGAAGTATTTGAAACTCCTCTGAATTCTTTTATGTGTGATTAAGTTATCTTTGCAAGTCTCTTCGAATTATCAGTTTGGTTTGGTCTACTAGATTGATCTTTCTTGCAATGGGAGAAGTGCATACCTTTGGGTTCAATCTTGCGGTGTCTTTCCCAATGACAGCAGGGGTAGCAAGGCACGTATTGTATTGTTGCCATCGAGGATAAAAAGATGGGGTTTATATCATACTGCATGAGTTTATCCTTCTACATCATGTCATCTTTCTTAATGCGTTACTCTGTTCTTATGAACTTAATACTCTAGATGCATGCTGGATAGCGGTCGATGTGTGGACTAATAGTAGTAGATGCAGAATCGTTTCGGTCTAGTTGTCACGGACGTGATGCCTATATACATGATCATGCCTAGATAATCTCATAATTATTCGCTTTTCTATCAATTGCTCGACAGTAATTTGTTCACCCACCGTAATAATTATGCTATCTTGAGAGAAGCCACTAGTGAAACCTATGGCCCCCGGGTCTATCTCTTATCATATAAGCTTTCAATCTACTTTTATTTGCATCTTTACTTTTCCAATCTATATCATAAAATACCAAAAATATATTTATCTTATCATATTAATTCTATCAGATATCACTTTCGCAAGTGGTCGTGAAGGGATTGACAACCCCTTTATTGCGTTGGTTGCGAGTTCTTGTTTGTTTGTGTAGGTGCGTGGGACTTGTGAGGAGCCTCTTACAGGATTGATACCTTGGTTCTCAAAAACTGAGGGAAATACTTACGCTATTGTGTTGCATCACCCTTTCCTCTTCAAGGAAAACCAACGCAACCTCAAGACATAGCACCTATGGTGGTGGCTAGTCCTATTTATAGTGGCCTTGGTCCTCTTCCCAAATATGAGCGGGAAGGGATTCCACAACGGCGGGATTTGAAAGGGACAAGGGGTACAGTCTATCCTGACAAAAGTAGTCTTCGCCTATGAAAAGCCTCTGGTCGTCACGTTGTGGTGGGCTCGTTGATGACCTCCGTCCTACCATCCTAGCGGTCTTGGTCTCGCTGCACCGAAATGGCAACCTTTGGCTGATTCCTCGGGACTTCGGGCCTGTGGATTGCTTCCCTTGCACCGAAGAGGAAACATGTGCTCTGCGCCCGCCTGGCGCCCGTCTGGCCCCGGTCGTCATGGCTCACGTTGAGCCTCGTGTGGTACCTTGCATAGAACTCTCCGCCCCTCAGGAGCCCTCCTGAGGAGGCTGCTTCCTTCGGGGGTCTTGGCATCGTCTGCCTCGCGAGGCTTGGCCCCTCGCGAGGGTCTTGTGGTGTTTGTGTTGAAGCTGGGTCATACCAAGGCGTCGATGGAGCCACGTGGTGGGCCGCGGGCAGGCAGGGCTGGATACCCCCAAATCTAGGACGCCGACGGTAGCCCCCAGGCCCAAGGCGCGCTCGGACTTGGCTTCCAGGCGAAGCCAAACGGCAAGTGCGGAGCGCCGCAGGCCCTAACCACATGCGGCCTTGATGACGTGTGGCGATTGATGGGATGCGGGCGACTCCGCTTCCCCATGTTGCCTCGGCAACTGCTTGACTTGACTGGTCGATGCGGCATGCAAAAGGTCATGATGGCACGGGGTCGTAGAGGCCGGTGATACGTCTCCAACGTATCTATAATTTATGAAGAATTCATGCTATTATATTATCAGTTTTAGATGTTTAATGGGCTTTATTTTACACTTCTATATTATTTTTGTTACTAACCTATTAACCAGAGGCCCAGCCCATATTGCTGTTTTTTTGCCTATTTTAGTGTTTCGCAGAAAAGGAATATCAAACGGAGTCCAAACGGAATGAAACCTTCAAGAGAGTTATTTTTTGGAACCGGAGCAATCCAGGAGACTTGGAGTTGACGTCAGGGAAGCTTTGAGGTGGCCACGAGGCAGGGAGGCGCGCCCCCCACCCTCGTGGGCCCCTCGTGGCTCCCCTGACCGACTTCTTTCGCCTATATATGTTCATATACCCTAAAACATCCAGGAGCAGGATAGATCGGGAGTTCTGCTGCCGCAAGCCTCTGTAGGCACAAAACCAATCGGGATCCTGTTCTGGCACCCTGCCGGAGGGGGAATCCATCACCGGTGGCCATCTTCATCATCCCGGCGCTCTCCATGACGAGGAGGGAGTAGTTCACCCTCAGGGTTGAGGGTATGTACTAGTAGCTATGTGTTTGATCTCTCTCTCTCTATCGTGTTCTTGAGGTGATACGATCTTCATGTATCGCGAGCTTTGCTATTATAGTTGGATCTTATGATGTTTCTCCCCCTCTACTCTCTTGTAATGGATTAGTTTTCCCTTTGAAGTTATCTTATCGGATTGAGTCTTTAAGGATTTGAGAACACTTGATGTATGTCTTGCCATGCTTATCTGTGGTGATAATGGGATATTCACGTGATCTACTTGATGTATGTTTTGGTGATCAACTTGCGGGTTCAATGAACTTATGCATAGGGGTTGGCACACGTTTTCGTCTTGACTCTCTGGTAGAAACTTTGGGGCACTCTTTGAAGTTCTTTGTGTTGGTTGAATAGATGAATCTAAGATTGTGTGATGCATATCATATAATCATGCCCACGGATACTTGAGGTGACAATGGAGTATCTAGGTGACATTAGGGTTTTGGTTGGTTTGTGTCTTAAGGTGTTATTCTAGTACGAACTCGATAGATCAAACGGAAAGAATAGCTTCATGTTATTTTACTACGGACTCTTGAATAGATAGATCAGAAAGGATAACTTTGAGGTGGTTTCGTACCCTACCATAATTTCTTTGTTTGTTCTCCTCTATTAGTGACTTTGGAGTGACTCTTTGTTGCATGTTGAGGGATAGTTATATGATCCAGTTATGTTATCATTGTTGAGAGAACTTGCACTAGTGAAAGTATGAACCTTAGGCCTTGTTTCCTACCATTACAATACTGTTTACGCTCACTTTTATCGCTTGCTACCTTGCTGTTTTTATATTTTCAGATTACAAATACTCATATCCACCATCCATATTGCACTTGTATCACCATCTCTTCGCCGAACTAGTGCACCTATACAATTTACCATTGTATTGGTTGTGTTGGGGACACAAGAGACTCTTTGTTATTTGGTTGCAGGGTTGCTTGAGAGAGACCATCTTCATCCTACGCCTCCCATGGATTGATAAACCTTAGGTCATCCACTTGAGGGAAATTTGCTACTGTCCTACAAACCTCTACACTTGGAGGCCCAACATCGTCTACAAGAAGAAGGTTGCGTAGTAGACATCAAGCTTTTTCTGGCGCCGTTGCCGGGGAGGTGAGTGCTTGAAGGTATATCTTTAGATCTTGCAATCGAATATTTTAGTTTCTTGTTTTATCACTTGTTTACTTTATAAAAGAAAACTACAAAAAAAGGGAATTGAGTTTGTCTCATACGCTTCATCTTTTTAATATCTTTCATAAGAATGATGGTAAGGAAAATTGTGCTCAAGTGCTAGAAGAAGAAATCTATAAAAATATTGGCACTAAATCTTTGAATGATGAGCATGATTGCAATGTTATTAGTATGAACTCTTTGAATATCCATGATACCAATGATGATTGCACTAGTCATGATGAAAATGTCTCTTATAAGCATGTCAATTTTTGTGGAGTGCATATAGTTTGCAATTACACACCAAATAGGGAAGATAGATTTTGCAAAAGGCATAACTATTTAGAAACTAAATGGTTGCAAGAAAGGATAGATGTTTGTGCTGAAAGATTCAATATTTTTTGCCATCCTTGTGAACTTTGCAATCAACATGGTCATTTAAAGCTCCAATGCTATTTGTTTCATGATCAAATCGTGTCCAAAAATTTTGATAACTTGATTACCCTTGAGCATCATAAAGAGCTTAGTCTTATTTTGGGGTATGAAGAAATGAAACGTATAACTGAGGGTATTCCAAAATTTAATCTTGATAGATTTCTTAATTTTGACCTAGAAGAAATTTTTTATGTATTGCACAGTAAATTGCATTGAAAATCCTTATATTGCGAATCACATAAAGAAAAGAAAGCAAATAGAAGATGAAAATAATACTAATGAAAGGGAAGAGACTTCCCAATATCCTCCTATTATTTCTTATGATGAATCAGGTAACGAGGAGGAGCTTTCTATTCAACCAATCTAATCAATAAGGAGCTCAAAAAAGAGGGTTAAACCCACACATGATGTGAATAAGAAAAAGAAAAGATGAGAAGCAAAGGTAGAAAGGTATCCCTCCCAAATGATGGTCCTATTACTCATTGTGATGATGATAATTGCTATACTATTGGTGCTACCCATACTATTAATGATGAGAGTGATTATGCTTATGATATGAAAAGGCCCAAGCTTGGGGAAGATATGTTTGATGAGGGTGACATATTTTAGAATATATATGCTGCAATTAATGTTTGTCCCAAGCTTGGGGATGCTATGTTTAATGAAGATGATATTTTTAGCCTCCCAAGTTTTGATGAGCAAATTTACTATGATGATAGCATGCCTCCTATTTATGATGATTATTGTGATGACACTTATGCTATAAAAAGTAGTGATGATTATACTTATAAAAGTTGTCATGATTATGATTACCCTTTTTCTGACCATTACTCTTTTAATGTGGAAACAATTTATAGTATTCGAGTCTCTTATGATACTCCCACCATTCCGAATGAGAAGAAATTTGCATATGTGGAGAGCAGTAAATTTTCTATGCAAGTAGATCATGAAAAGAATGCTTTATGTGTTGGTTATATTGTTGAATTCATTCATGATGCTACTGAAAATTATTATGAGGTAGGAACATATGCTTGTAGTAATTGCAATAATATCAAGTTTCCTCTCTATGTGCTTAAAGTTTTGAAGTTATGCTTGTTTTGCCTTCCTATGCTAGTTGATTATTGTTCCCATAAGTTGTTTGCTCACAAAATCCCTATGCATAGGAAGTGGGTTAGGCTTAAATGTGTTAGTCATATTCTTCATGATGCTCTCTTTATGTTTCAATTCTTATCTTTTATGTGAGCATCATTGAAATCATCATGCCTAACTAGGGGCGTTAAACGATAGCGCTTGTTGGGAGGCAACCCAATTTTATTTTTTTTATTTGCTTTTTGCTCCTCTTTAGTAATAAATAATTCATCTATCCTCTGGTTATATGTGGTTTTATGATTTAATTAGTGTTTGTGCCAAGTAGAACCTTTGGGAAGACTTGGGTGAAGTCTTTATGATCTTGCTGTAAAAAACAGAAACTTTAGCGCTCACGAGATTAGCTGCCATGTTTTACTGGAGAGTGATTCTAGGTTGATTCGTTTTTCAGATGATTAATAGACAAATTCCTCAGGTCTAGAAATTTATTTAAGAACTTTTGGAGTTCCATAAGTATACGTTTGATACAGATTACTACAGACTGTTCTGTTTTTGACAGATTCTGTTTTCATCGTGTTGTTTGCTTATTTTGATGAATCTATAAGTAGTATCGAAGGGTATGAACCATAGATAAGTTGGAATACAGTAGGTTTAACACCAATATAAATAAATAAAGAGTTCATTACAGTACCTTAAAGTGGTGGTTTGTTTTCTTGTACTAACGGAGCTCATGAGATTTTCTGTTGAGTTTTGTGTTGTGAAGTTTTCAAGTTTTGGGTAAAGATTCCATGGACTATGGAATAAGGAGTGGTAAGATCCTAATCTTGGGGATTCCCAAGTCACCCCAAGGTAATATCCAAGGACAACCAAGAGCCTAAGCTTGGGGATGCCCCAGAAGGCATCCCCTCTTTCATCTTCGTTCATCGGTAACTTTACTTGGAGCTATATTTTTATTCACCACATGATATGTGTTTTGCTTGGAGCGTCCTTTTATATTATTAGTATTTGCTTGATGTTAATTATAATAATGTTTTGCATCTATATTTTCAATAAAAATGTCAAGGATAGCCTTTACCATGCTTATTTTGCAAGTATACATGTTGCTGTTTCAAAACAGAAAGTTTACCGCTGTTGCAAAAATTCCCTAGAAAAGTCAGAGAATGATATAATATTGAAACTTTTTGCATATTGAGCTCTGATAAATCTTATACAGTGTAGTATTTTTCTCATAATTTTTGGAGATAGGGAAGTATGATGGATCTTGCATTCTTTACAGACTATACTGTTTTGGCAGATTGCTGTTATGTTTGCATTGTTTGCATGTGCTTGCTTGTTTAATGATTCTATTTGAGGATAGGAGTATTAAATATGCAGAGACATTTAGTATTCAATGTTGAATAATAATGTTAGTAATTTGTTACAGTAGAAAATGATAAGGTTTTTGCATTGTTTTATACTAACTTATCTCACGAGTTCTTGTTGAGTTTTCTGTGGATGAAGTTTTTGAGATTTAGGAAACCGGGATATAAAAGGAATTAAGGAGACACAAAAGCTCAAGATTGGGGATGCCCAAGGCACCCCAAGATAATATTTCAAGAAGTCTCAAGCATCTAAGCTTGGGGATGCCCCGGTAGGCATCCCACCTTTCTTCTTCAACAATTATCGGTTAGTATCGGTTGAACCTAAGTTTTTGCTTCTTCACATGATGTGTGCTATCCTTGAAATGTCATTTTGTTTTGTTTTGCTTGCTGTTTGAATGAAATACCAAGATCTGAAATACTTAAATTAGAGAGAGTCTTCACATAGCTACATAATTATTTAACTACTCATTGATCCTCACTTATATCTTTTTGGAGTAGTTTGTCATTTAATCGTGTGCTTCACTTATATCTTATGAGTAAATGGTTGAATGATTTGAATGTCATAAATCTGAAATTATATATGTTTCATATGCTTATCCCATGGGGAGTAATGACTTCACATACAAGAAGTAGAGGTGGTAAATTTATTGAAGGTTAGCAAACATTGTATTGGTCACTTGAACAATTCATGAAAGAATATTGAAGGAAGAGATATTTCACATATAAATATACTATCTTGGACATCTCTTGTAGTTGTGAGCACTCATTAAAATATGACATGCTAAAATGTTGATGTTGGACAAGCAAGACAACATAATGGGTTATGTTTTCCTATATCTGAAAAGTTATATTGTCTTGGATCATCCAACATGTTGAGCTTGCCTTTCTCCCTCATGCTAGCCAAATTATTTTGCACTAAGTAGAGATACTACTTGTGCTTCCGATTACCCTTTAAACCATTTTTGCCATGAGAGTCCACCATACCTACCTATGGATTGAGTAAGATCCTTCAAGTAAGTTTTCATCGGTGCATGCAATAAAAATTGCTCTCTAAATATGTATGACTTATTAGTGTGAAGAAAATAAGCTTTATACGATCTTGTTATGGAAGCAATAAAAGCGATGGACTGCATAATAAAGGTCCATATCACAAGTGGCAATATAAAGTGACGTTCTTTTGCATTAAGATTTTGTGCATCCAACCATAAAAGCGCATGACAACCTCCGCTTCCCTTAGTGAAGGGCCTATCTTTTACTATTATCTTCTACCCTTATACAAGAGTCATGGTGATCATCACCTTTCCTTTTTACACTT
The DNA here is from genome assembly GCF_002162155.2 of Triticum dicoccoides. Taxonomy (NCBI): domain Eukaryota; kingdom Viridiplantae; phylum Streptophyta; class Magnoliopsida; order Poales; family Poaceae; genus Triticum; species Triticum dicoccoides. The sequence goes on along the minus strand of NC_041391.1, from coordinate 72,699,232 downwards.
TTTCCTTTGGCAAGCACTTTGTGTTGGGATGATCCGGATATATATATCCACTTGGATGTAGGAGTTCATAAATTATTATTGTTGACATTACCCTTGAGGTAAAAGGTTGGGAGGCGAAACTATAAGCCCCTATCTTTCTCTGTGTTCGATTAAAACTTTGGACCCATAAATATCATGTGAGTGTTAGCAATTGTGAAAGACTAAATGATAGTTGAGTATGTGGAGTTTGCTAAATCAAAGCTCTGACATAGACCCTTCCTGAAAATAAGATGAATTGCAATTGTTTGATGACTAAGAATGAAGTTTGCTAGTTTTCAAGAAAGTTTATGGTCTATGCTTTAACATGTGAATAGCTTGTTACTTGACCATGAAAAGTTTTATGAGATGAGCTACTGTTATGATATATTATGATGCTAGAAAAGGTGATTGAAATTATCATTGATCAAACTTATGCACCTGCTAGCATTCACACTTCATAAATTCTTTCTTTTATCATTTACCTACTCGAGGATGAGCAGGAATTAAGCTTGGGGATGCTGATACGTCTCCAACGTATCTATAATTTATGAAGTATTCATGCTATTATATTATCTGTTTTAGATGTTTAATGGGCTTTATTTTACACTTTTATATTATTTTTGGGATTAACTATTAACCGGAGGACCAGCCCATATTGCTGTTTTTTTTTGCCTATTTCAGTGTTTCACAGAAAAGGAATATCAAACGGAGTCCAAACGGAATGAAACCTTCGGGCGAGTTATTTTTGGAACGGAAGCAATCCAGGAGACTTGAAGTAGACGTCAGGGAAGCTTCGAGGTGGACACGAGGCAGGGAGGTGCACCCTACCCCCCTGGGCGCCCCCCCCCCCCAACCTCGTGGGCCCGTCGTGGCTCCCCTGGCCAACTACTTTCGCCTATATATGTCCATATACCCTAAAGACATCCAGGAGCAGGATAGATCGAGAGTTCCGCCGCCGCAAGCCTCTGTAGCCACCAAAAACCAATCAGGACCCTGTTCCGGCACCCTGCCGGAGGGGGGATCCCTCACCGGTGGCCATCTTCATCATCCCGGTGCTCTCCATGACGAGGAGGGAGTAGTTCACCCTCGGGGCTGAGGGTATGTACCAGTAGCTATGTGTTTGATCTCTCTCTCTCTATCGTGTTCTTGAGGTGATACGATCTTGATGTATCGCGAGCTTTGCTATTATAGTTGGATCTTATGATGTTTCTCTCCCTCTACTCTCTTGTAATGGATTGAGTTTTCCCTTTGAAGTTATCTTATCGGATTGAGTCTTTAAGGATTTGAGAACACTTGATGTATGTTTTGGTGATCAACTTGCGGGTTCAATGAACTTATGCATAGGGGTTGGCACATGTTTTCGTCTTGACTCTCTGGTAGAAACTTTGGGGCACTCTTTGAAGTTCTTTGTGTTGGTTGAATAGATGAATCTGAGATTGTGTGATGCATATCATATAATCATGCCCACGGATACTTGAGGTGACAATGGAGTATCTAGGTGACATTAGGGTTTTGGTTGATTTGTGTCTTAAGGTGTTATTCTAGTACGAACTCGATAGATCGAACGGAAAGAATAGCTTCATGTTATTTTACTATGGACTCTTGAATAGATAGATCGGAAAGGATAACTTTGAGGTGGTTTCGTACCCTACCATAATCTCTTCGTTTGTTCTTCTCTATTAGTGACTTTGGAGTGACTCTTTGTTGCATGTTGAGGGATAGTTATATGATCTAGTTATGTTATCATTGTTGAGAGAACTTGCACTAGTGAAAGTATGAACCTTAGGCCTTGTTTCCTACCATTACATTACCGTTTACGCTCACTTTTATCGCTTGCTACCTTGCTGTTTTTATATTTTCAGATTACAAATACTCATATCCACCATCCATATTGCACTTGTATCACCATCTCTTCGCCGAACTAGTGCACCTATACAATTTAATATTGTATTGGTTGTGTTGGGTACACAAGAGACTCTTTGTTATTTGGTTGGAGGGTTGCTTGAGAGAGACCATCTTCATCCTATGCCTCCCACGGATTGATAAACCTTAGGTCATCCACTTGAGGGAAATTTGCTACTATCCTACAAACCTCTGCACTTGGAGGCCCAACAATGTCTACAAGAAGAAGGTTGCGTAGTAGACATCAGCCGGCAGTTGGCCTCCCTTGGCTATAAATGTGAGGGAGGGCAGAGCCCCCGTCCATATTTCCTTCATCTTGCTCTCACCTGCCTCTCTCCTCTCCGTCTTGCTCCCATGGTGTCGCCGAAGAGGTTTTCGGCGGACGAGAAGGGGAAGACCTCCAAGGAGGGGTCAGCCTCTCCCCCTCCAAAGAGGGGCTGTGGACGTCCCGGCAAGCACCATGCGGTCCCTCCGGCGGCGTCCAGGGGTCGCAGGCGCGTACCCCCAGAAGCAGCGTTGCTCCAGGCACCCGCCATGGCACCTCTTCCCGTGGCGAGGGCCACCGGCTTCGGAGCATCCCCCATGACGAAGGGAGGCGCGCCGTGATCGTGCGCCCGCCTCGGCCACGCTTTTCCTCGCTGGACGTGCTCCCTGAGTTGGTGGTGTAGTCGGTGAGCCCGGCTGGCACCTCGCTCCGGCTCCCACGCTTCTTATCCGGTGAGCTTCCTTCTTCAGGGCTTGCTAGCCTCTGGCTGCAGGCTGATGGGTGTTGTAGCAGAGCTTCGTGGGTTGGTACCGAGGTCTCCACCTCTGGGAACGTGGTCCTGATCCACGGCTGGCAGACCTTCGCCCGCGCGCGTGGCCTGGGCGGAAGGTGCACCCTCCACTTCAAGTACGATAGCCTGGCGACCCTCTATCTAAGGGTGTTTAGGGGGGACGGCCGCCGCGTGGGGTGCTGCCCGGAGGACAGCAGTGACGACGATGGTGGCGATGGCGAGCTTGGCCTTGGCGACGCGCGCTCCTCTTCCCGTGACGACAACTCTTCCTCGTACGAGAGCTCGAGCAGCGGTGGCTACGACCGGCCTCCGTGTCATCGTGCTCGTGTCGAGGAGGCTAGTGGCTCGTCCCGCCGCAGCGCCCCAGTGAAGCCAGAGAGGAGCCCGGCGTGAAGTTGGGGGCCGGCAAACTTGGACTCAAGGTCGGTGGCCCCAGATCACCTATGGAAGAACTGGTGGAGCGTCAGGCCCCCTTGAGGCACTGCTTGAGGATGCGGCGCTGGTGCCAAGTTCGTACGCCTTCGGGCCCTCTTTGTTTAGCTTTTCCTTTCTCCTGTAATTTGAAAAAAGAAGATGGTGTACCCCGCTGGGGTGTGTAATAAACCGTGCTAGTTATGCCCTTTTGCTTATGCTTGCGGTCTTAATGTTGTGTTGTAATGTTTGTGCTCTGGGTAGGCAGGGGTAAGATGACTTAGCTTGGTATGTGCGTAGTAGTTAGCCGCTATGTGAGGCTTGGCCTCAGGTACTCAATGGAGCCCCCTGCCACAGGGTCGTGAGGCCTCAAGGACTGCGCGAGGACTGCTGCGGAGCTACTGCAGGGCTGCTCCTAAAGAAAAGGAAAAATTATCGAGCGGCTCACATCCTCTTATGTGAGCCCCCTGTCGTAGATTAGCCGAACCTGACGCACCGCGTCGCGCTGCCCGGGAAGGTGTAGACATGAGGGGTGTTGGTGCCCGCGGGTCCGATCGAGGGCTTCTCGCGAGGATGAAGCCGAAACACCAGGGTTCGGCGTGGTGCGTGCACGCAAGGGCAAGCCCCGGGCGCACACACCTACCTAGCCCCACGCGCGAGGAGCGCGAGGAGAAATGGTGGGCAACTGCCGCCTCTCCCACGTCCTTAGACCAAAAACATCTTAAGAGAAGGAGACAACTTTGAGGAACCAGCATTCGAGAATACCAAATCCATTGAAAGTTTTACTAGAAAACTGCAAGCAACTCCAGAAAGAAAATGAACGGCCGCGTCCGGCACCTAATCTAGTCTTCTCACCAGCGCGGAGCTAAGTGCTGCCACTAGGACATGGGAGGGAGCCCCCGTGAGGCCCCAGGGCGGCTCTCAGGAGACTCCGGGGCATGTACAGCCCCACTCATTATTACGTGAGAGTGTCACGAGCGGAGACCTTCACAGACCGAAGCCTTGCTTCACAGGCCGGAGCCTTTCTTCAGGGGTAGAACTTCCGGAGGTGCTGGATGGGGACCCCGTCCTATGTCTCCAGGCGCGCGGCGCCAGGCCTAGAGACATGGGCAATCCTAAGCGGGCCCTCCCACATGGGAGAGAGCTTATGCAGCCCCTCCCTGGAGAGCACCCGCCTTAGGACGAGGTCGCCCACCTCTAACATCCTGGAGCGGACACTACGGCAGTGGTACCGCCGCAGCGCCTGCTGGTACCTCGCTGCTCGGAGCGAGGCTTGACAGCGACGTTCCTCCCCCAGCACGAGATCCATCCTCCGTGTGGCGTCCTGCTGCATCTCGTCGAACGCCAAGACCCACGTGGAGCGATGCTTGACCTCGTGAGGGAGAACCGCTTTTGCTATGTAGATGAGGAAGAAAGGTGTTTCTCCTGTTGGCTTGGTCGCGGTGGTGCGGATGGACCACAGCACGGACTGCAGCTTGTCGAGCCAGCCCCTGTCACAGGCCTCGAGCTTGTTCTTAAAGGTCCGGGTCTTGAGGCCTCTCAGGACTTCCGCATTGGCCCTCTCAGCCTATCCATTGCTCCGTGGGTGCGCTACTGAGGCGTAGCAGATCTGCGTTCCAAGGTTAGCACAATATGTTTTGAAAAGGTTGCTGGTGAACTGCGAGCCGTTGTCGGTGATGATGCGATTGGGGACCCCAAACCGGCTCACGATTCCCTTGATGAACTTGACGGCCGAACCGGTTGGGATGGTGCGCATGACTTCCACCTCCGCCCACTTGGTGAACTTGTCGATGGCGACGTAGAGGTATCGGTAGCCCCCTGGCGCCCGAGGGAACGACCCGAAGATGTCCAGCCCCCAGACCGCGAACGGCCACGTGAGCGGGATCGTCTAGAGGCCCTGTGCAGGCTGGTGGATCTACTTGGCGTGAAACTAGCATGCCTCACAAGAGCGCACCAGCTCTGTAGCATCGTTGAGCGCGGTGGGCCAGTAGAAACCGCTGCGGAACGCCTTGTCCACCAAGGTGCGCGACGAGGAGTGATGCCCATAGTCCCCATCGTGTATGTCCGATAGCAGCTCGAGCCCCTGTTCCCTAGAGATACATCGCAACGAAATGTCATTGGGCCTCCTGCGATATAACTCACCATCCTTGATGCAGTAAGCGGTGGCCTGACAGGCCACGCGCTCGGCGTCCTCCTCCTTCTCTGGCAGGGTCCCTTGAAACAAGTACACCTTGAACTCTTCAGTCCAGCACCCCTCCTGAGGCTCTAGCGCGAGCAGCGGGCGGGCTCCCGAGGGGTGACCGTAGGCTGGGGCGCCTGTCTCCGGTGCTCGTGGTAAGTCCACCGGAGGTGGTGCTGGAGTCATGACGTGGGGGGTCGTAGATGGCTTGAAGAGCCGCTCCTCAAACACCCCTAGCTCCTGAGGGAGTCTGCGAGAGGCTCTTTTGGCGATGTCGTCTGCCTCCTTGTTCATCCCGCGTGGTACATGTTGCAGCTCCACGCCCATGAACCGCTTCTCCATCTTGCGCACCTCCTCTAGGTACGCCTCCATGTGCTCGTCCTTGGGCGTGTATTCCTTGTTGGAGAAATTAACGAGAAGCTGAGAGTCGCCCTTGATGGTGAGGCGCTTTACTCCCAGCGCGGCCGCAGCCCTAAGTCCGGCGAGTAGGCCTTCAAATTCTGCAATATTGTTGGAGACCTTTTAGCCCTGCTGGAAGCAGAGCTATACTACATAACAGAGCTTGTCCTTGGTGGGTGAGATGAGGATGGCCCCCGCTCCTGCGCCTTGCCACGCAAATGCCCCGTCAAGTACATGGTCCATCCATCCGGCTCCTCATCTCCTGGCAGGAGGGGGCAGTCCTCGCCTACTCCATGGTCAGGAGCGTCAGTCCATTCGGCCACGAAGTCTGCGAGAGCCGCGCCCTTGATGACCCTGGTGGTGCTAAACTCAAGGTTGAATGCCTGGAGCTCAATGTTCCATTCGGTGACTCACCCAGCTGCGTTCGGGCTCCGGAGCACCCTCTCCAGTGGGTACGCTGAAACAACCTTGATGGGATGGCCTTGAAAGTAGTGGCACAGTTTTCTGGAGGAAACTAGGAGTGCGAGCAAGAGCTTCTGAGGCACGGGGTAGCGCACTCGAGCCTCCCTCAGTACTGTGCTGACGAAGTAGATAGGGTGCTCGACAAGGAGTGTGGCATCAATAGAATCTTGTTCTTCACGAGGGCACAGGCCCTCCGTGGCCTCACGAGGCCTGTCCTCAGGAGTCTTGACAGCCACGGGATCAATCGTGGCCTCGGGAAGGACGTCGACCACTGCGCTAGCCAAGACTTCGAATGCTTCGCCCTGGGGGTGATGCGCCTTGCTGGACGGCTACCCGTCCTACTGAGCCTTCTTGATCGGTCGTTCCTCCCTTAGCGCCACCAGGGCGGAGCTGGCTGAGTGCGGGGTCGCTGCTAGATAGAGCACCAAAGGCTCGAGAGGGCGTGGTGCCATCATCACTGGTCAAGTACCTCTTGAGGTCCTGGAAAGCTGCGTCTGCCTCTGTGGTCCACTCGAATGGCTCCTTCCTCTTCATCAGCTTGAAAAATGGGAGAGCGCGCTCCCCCAACTTGGAAATGAATTGCCCAAGCGAGGTTACGCAACCGGACAGCTTTTGCATCTCCTTTAGGGTCTGCGGGGGGTTCATGTCTTCTATCGCCTTGACCTTTTCCGGGTTATCGTCGATCCCTCTGTACGACACCAAGAGACCCAACAGCTTGCCGGAAGGGACCCCAAACACACACTTCTCGGGGTTAAGCTGAAGATCCACTTTGCGTAGGCTGGCGAACTTCTCCTCCAGATCTTCTATCATGGTTCTGGCCTCCTGAGACTTTACCACTATATCATCAACATAGGCCTCAGCGTTTCTCCCGAGCTGCGAACCCAGGGCGATGTGCATCAACTGCTGGAAGGTTGCCCCAGCATTGCGCAGCCTGAAGGGCATGCAGGTGTAACAGTACACCCCGCACGGGGTGAGAAATGTCGTCTTATCCACATCCTCCACAGCCATCTTGATCTGGTGGTAACCGGAGAAGGCATCTAGGAAGCACAACAGGTCGCATTCGGCGGTGGAGTCGACGATTTGGTCGATGCGAGGGAGCGGCAAGGGATCTTGCGGGCAGGCCTTGTTGAGGTTGGTGAAGTCGACACACATGCGCTCCTTCCCTCCTTTGTTGGGGACGATGATGGGATTCACCAGCCACTCTGGGTACCTCACCTCTCTAATGACCCCTGCGGCTTGTAGCTTACGGGTTTCCTAGACGATGAAGGCCTGCTTCTCGATGGACTGGCGGCGAGCCTTCTGCTTTACTGGCCGCACATTCGGGCACACCCTCAGGTGATGCTCGATTATCCCCCTTGGGACCCCAGCCAGGTGTTTGGGTTCCCAAGCGAATACATCCTTGTTGGCTCAGAAAGTTGATCAATGCTTCCTCTTGGTCCTGAGGGAGGCCAACCCCTATGGTGAAGGTGGCACTGACCGTCCCATCCTCGCAGACCGGCACTTACTTCGTTTTGGCTTGGTCTTGAGAGAACAACTGCTTCTTCTTGGCCGGTGCTGCTTCTGGGACCTCCTGACCCTTCTCCTTGCCGGGCAGCGCGGACGCGACTGTCCTGAAGGCGAGCTTGAGGCCCTGCAGCGCGCCTTTGGTGTCCCCCACCACAGTGAGGACACCGTTACTGCCAGACATCTTCATGAGGTTGTACGCGGGGTGGCTCGCAGCCATAAACTGAGCCAAGGCCGGGTATCCCAGAATACCATTGTATGGCAGGTCAATCTTGGCGATGTCGAAGTCGATGAACTCGGTGCGGTAGTTGTCGCGTGTCCCGAAGGTGACAGTGAGACGGATCTGCCCCAGGGGCCTGCTGGAGTCGCCGCCAACCCCGGAGAAAGGTTTGGAGGGGCGGAGTCGGTTGGGCGGCACATGGAGCAGGCCGAACGCCTTTGGGGAGAGCATGCTGAGGCCGGCCCTGCTGTCGATGAGGGTCCTGGTGATCGCCATGTGGCAGATGGTGGGGGTGCAGAGCATTGGGAGCGCGCCTGCTCCCTTCGTGGCGTCGGGGTGATCCTCGGGGCTGAAGGTGAGGTCAACTTGGGGCACCTCCTAGCCCGGGGGAGCCCCCGAGCCCGCCTGGGTGGCGCCTGCGTGCCGGCAGAACTGCTTGATGTGGCAGTCATATGGTGGTGCCTGCGAGCCACCTAGGAGAGCTGTGACGACCGGGGGCGCTGGTGCTGCGTGGTGGTCGAGGAAGAGGCCACGCAGCTCCTCCCAGGAGGCCACAGAAGATGCCGGCAGGTTGAGCAACCAGGCGTGCGGCACACCTACAAGGGCCATGGGGAACCAGTTGGTCTTCGCCTTGTCGTCTCTGCCGGCCGCCCAAACTGCCTCCTCGTATGCTTGAAGAAAGGGGGCCGGATCTTCCGGGCCATCGTAGTGCGGCGGCATCTCCGGTCGGAACTTGTGTGGCCATTGCACCTGCCGAAGGGAGAGGGTGAAGCAGCGCAGCCCTGGCACTGCTTCAGGAACGCGCGCCGACCGGGCCGACGGAGGGGCGGCCGCCATAGGAGTCAGTGGCACGATCTAGAGGTCGAGAAAGAAGATTCCGATGCACCCCTACCTGGCGCGCCAAATGTCGTATTTAGGGATCCCGCAACCCTTGAGAGGTTCGAACTCTAGGGTGCGTGCAGAGATCTCAACCTGCCCAGCCTGCCTACTCACGATCTTCCTAAGCCTAACGCGTCGGCTCAGAGAGACACAAAGACACAGGGATTTATACTAGTTCAGGCCACCGTTGTGGTGTAATACCCTAATCCAGTGTGGTGTGGTGGATTGCCTCGAAGGGCTATGGATGAACAAGTACAGTGGATGAACAAGCCTCCGGAGCAGAGGTGTTCTTGAGCTGGTGTGGTGCTCTACTTGTGCTGATTTTCCCTCCTTTACTATGGTGGTGGCTAGTCCTATTTATAGTGGCCTTGGTCCTCTTCCCAAATATGAGCAGGAAGGTATTCCACAATGGCGGGATTTGAAAGGGGACAAGCAGTACAGTCTATCCTGACAAAAGTAGTCTTCGCCTGCGAGAAGCCTCTGGTCGTGACGTTGTGGTGGGCTCGTTGATGACCTCCGTCCTGCCGTCCTGGCGGTCTTGGTCTCGTTGCACCGAAATGGCAACCTTTGGTTGATTCCTCGGGACTCCGTGCCTGTGGCTCGCCTCCCTTGCACCGAAGAGGAAACCCGCGCTCTGCGCCCGCCTGGCGCCCGTCTGGCCCCGGTCGTCATGGCTCACGTCAGTTGAGCCTCGTGAGGTACCTTGCATAGAACTCTCTGCCCCTCAGGAGCCCTCCTAAGGAGGTTGCTTCCTTCGGGGGTCTTGGCGTCGTCCGTCGCGCGAGGCTTGGCCCCTCGCGAGGGTCTTGTGGTGTTGGTGTTGAAGCTGGGCCGTACCAGGCCGTCGATGGAGCCACGTGGTGGGCCGCAGGCAGGCAGGGCTGGATACCCCCAAATCCAGGACGCCGACAATTAAATCTATCCCTTCGCCCGTCAACGACCCTGATGAAGCAATTGAACTTCGATGGTTTACAACTGGGCGGCCCATGTGATGGAGCAATGTCTTTTTTCTGAGGGGAGTGCAAAGCATGTTACATATGCCTTGTTCATGAATGACCAACTGGACGATAACGAGCGTCATTCTATTTTTGGGAATGCTTGATCGACTGGGCACGGGGAGTTGCAGGCTTCGTTTAGTGAAATCCAATCATATCATTCAATCTATCCCTTCGACCGTCAGCGACCATGATGGAGGATTTAGAATTTGACCAATGTGGGGGCAACATTACAAAGGGTAGCTGTTTTTTTTATCAAAATACATTACAAATAGTTAATAAATTATTGAATATACATATGCATGCACTAGTAAAATAAATTATGCAAATTGTTTGTGGGGGCCATCCCCCCCCCCGATCACCCCACCCCTAGACCCGCCATCGCTTACATGCATCTTCTATGTTTTCAAAACTCTCAGAAAAAATCTTGTAGAACAGATAAAGAGCTTTACACGTAAATCCAAGTGTGTTGATTTCTTGAAAAGTTGTAAAATTCAGAAAGTTGTGTCACTTTCAACCGTGCATTTTATTATTTGTCTTATATGAGAATTTTCAATCGTGCATTTAGTTACTTGTCGTATGAGAATTCTGCGCTCCAATGGAAACGTTCCCAACTTTCTTATTCATTTAGTTATGTTACTCTAGTGGAGGAGTACTTCTGTTACAAAACCAAGTCCCCTTTGATTCAAAGGCACATGTGTCGCCTCATGTTCAGAATTAGATATGTTATATAAATATTTGCAAAGACGATATTAGTTACGAGAGGAGGAGGGAGCCTACATTAGCAAATTATATACCGAGAAACTGAAATATTTATAAAGGAACTTTACAGTATCATGATACAGAAGAAATTTTCCTACGTAGCCTCCTTGGACCGAAGATTGAGACCAGCAAAACATGCATATGAATGTCATCCTACATGAAATTCCACGGGATTCTAGGCCCCGCGTGAGGAAAATCTTTTGCTTTGCGGACATATCCTCTCCCTTTTATTGATTTTAAAATTCACGTGAAACATCCTGTTAGATTGTATAGCTTCTGTATATGTGTACGTATGATGTAACGTTGTACCTCTTCATTATATATATGTGATAGGCCATCCCTAGAGGGTTGAGCCAGTTCCCCCAAACCTATTGTCTAAAATGGTATCAGACTAGGTCAAACGCTTCCGCTAAACCCTACGCCGCTGCCGCCGCTTTCGTCGCCCACGTCGCGCCGTTGCCATCCTTCAGATCGCGCCGCCGCCACCATGTCGGGATCCGCCGCCTCGGGCTCCTCCATGGCCAGCTACCTGCCGACCTCCCTGGCGGCTCTCCTCTCCCGGCCCCTCGACTCTGCCGCGGCCGCATCACTCCCGATCGGGACGAGGAGTGTTGGCTCCTTCTTCTCCTTGTCGCCGGGTAACTCGCTGGTCGTCCACACCTCCAGCGCCACGACGGGCGCCTCTTCGCCCGCCTTCGTCAGCGACGCCGCTGTCGCCCCGATGTCGGCCTCTGCCTCGGCCCTGATGGCCGGCCTCGCCGCGTCAGGCGCGGCTCCTGCACCGTCCGTCCCCGCGGCCGCACCTGTGGCCACTGCCCCTATGGCGCCTTTGCCTCCGGTAGCCTACTCCACGGGTTCCCTACCGCCGCCGCTGTTTCACTTTGGAAATCTCATCACCATCAAGTTGTCATCGGACAATTACATCTTCTGGCGTGCGCAGGTTCTCCCGCTTCTTGGGAGTCACTACCTGCTTGGCTACATCGACGGTTCTCTCCCCTGTCCCCCTGCGCTGATCGATAGCGTGCATGGCCCGGTTTACAATCCGGTGCACCGTGTTTGGATGGGGCAGGACCAGGCAAACCTCTCCTCCATCCAGGGGTCACTCACTCCGGCCGTTGCCGGTCTTGTTGTCTTTGCCAAGACGTCCCATGAGGCATGGACCATCCTTGAGCGCTCGTTTGCAGCACAGTCGCAGGCTCGTGTCTCTGCGCTCCGTCGTCAACTTGGGGAGTGTCAAAAGCTTGACTCCACTACCACTGAGTTCTACAACAAGGTCAAGGGCCTCGCCGACACGTTGGCCTCCATTGGGCAACCCCTCACCGACTTCGAGTTCAACTCGTTTATTGTCAGTGGTCTTGATGAGGAGTATGATGCCTTAGTCGAGATCATCAATGAGCAGGGCAACTCGAAACCCATGCTGGCGCACGAGGTCTTTTCCCGCCTCCTTCTCACTAAGCAACGGGTCGAGACGCGCCGCTCCAGGAGCAACGGCTCCCTCTTGGCCAACGCCGCCACCAAGGGTGGCCGCTCTTCTTCATCATCCCGGGCTCCTTCGTGGCTGCCACCACCGCCCGCCTCGGCCCCCCCTCCTACTGCGACATTACCGGGGGCTGGCGGTAAGGGTGTGTGTCAGCTTTGTGGCCTCGATGGGCACTGGTCCTCTAAGTGTCACAAACGCTTTCAGAAGAGTTTTCTGGGCCTCGGCAATGATGGCAAGGACACACTCAACTTTGCGCGTCAGGTGGCCATGGCAGATCGACCGGTGTCCACAAAGCAGCAAGGGCACACTCAGTCCTACTCTGTTGATCCTCACTGGTATATGGACTCTAGGGCAACGGAGCATCTGACGAGTGAGATGGGAAAGCTCCATACTCGCGAACCCTACCATGGCTCCAACAAGATCCACGTCGCCAATGGACCAGGTATGCATATATCTCATATTGGTCAAGCATCTCTTCTCACTAGGCATGCAAATAGGAGTCTTCGGCTTCGTAATGTGCTTAGAGTTCCCTCTGTGACACGTAATCTTCTTTCTGTTCCTAAACTCACACGTGATAATAATGTGCTTTGTGAATTTCATCCTTTTGATCTTTTTATTAAGGATCGGGGCACGAGGAACATTCTTCTTAGCGGGCGGTTGTGCCAGGGCCTCTATCGTCTGGAGCATCCTGGTGTCGCTCGCGTGTTCAGTGGAGTTCGGGTATCTCCGTCACAGTGGCATGCTCGCCTTGGTCACCCGGCCACACCTATCGTTTGTCATGTTTTACGTCGTCATGAGCTTCCTAGCATGTCTAGTAATAAAGATGTAGCAGTTTGTGATGCTTGTCAGCAGGGGAAGAGTCATCAACTTCCTTTTTCGGAGTCCAGTCGTGAGGTTAAACATCCTTTAGAACTTGTTTTTTCTGATGTATGGGGTCCTGCTCAGACTTCTGTCAGTGGTCACAATTATTATATCAGTTTCGTTGATGCTTATAGTCGCTTTACCTGGCTTTATCTTATTAAACGCAAATCTGATGTGTTTGACATTGTTGTTCAGTTTCAAAAACATGTTGAACGCCTTCTCAAGCACAAAATTGTTCATGTCCAGTCGGACTGGGGGTGAGTATCGCAACCTCAACTCCTTCTTTCAGTCGCTTGGGATCGCTCACCGTTTAGCATGTCCACATACACATCAACAGAATGGTTCTGTGGAACGTAAGCATCGTCACATTGTTGAAACTGGTCTTACTCTTTTGGCCCATGCATCGGTTCCGTTTCGGTTCTGGAGTGATGCTCTTACCACTGCATGTTTTCTCATAAACCGCACCCCCACTCGTGTTTTGAATATGAAGACTCCCATTGAAGTTCTCCTTGATGAACAACCTGATTATACCTTCTTTAAGGTTTTTGGGTGTGCTTGTTGGCCGCATCTCCGCCCTTATAACAAACGCAAGCTTGAGTTTCGTTCCAAGAAGTGTGTTATTCTTGGTTATAGCTCTCTTCATAAAGGTTACAAATGTCTTCATGTTCCCACAAATCGTGTCTACATATCTCGGGATGTCGTGTTTGATGATCATGTTTTTCCCTTTGCCAAGCTTCCTGTGTCCACTGCTGAACCACCATCTTTGCATCCATCCTCCGTTGCATCTGACCAGTTTGATGATGTTGCATACTCTCCTATTTTGTTGCCTAACCATGGTGCAGGCACTGGACGTGGGGCTCGGTTGGAGATTTTGGAGGCGCCGTCGTCTCCTCCTGAGATCATGGGGTGTCCTTGCATGGCCTCGGCAATCATGCTCATGCACGTCGGACCGAACCTCCTACTATGCCCACTGCTTCGGCGCCCTCGGCCCCTGGACCGGCGCCCTTGATCTCTGGGCCATCTTCGTCGCCCCTGGGCCTGGAGCCGGCCTCTGAGTCGGCCTCGCCGCTTCGCCAGGACACGCCGGCCCCGTCATCCTCTCGGCCCGCCACACCGGCCTCGTCACCCTCTCGGTCTGACACGTCTGGGCCGAGCTCGCCTGGGCCGAGCTCACCTGCCCCCGGTGCCCTCTCGCCAGTGCTTACTGAGGCATCTCCATCGATGGCCGAGGCGTCGCCATCGTCGTCACCGCCTACATCACCTTCGGTGCTTCCTGAGGCATCTCCGTCGATGGCTGAGGCGTCACCATCACCGTCACATGTGGCTCCTGTGGCTCCTCAACGACCACATACGCGGAGTCGCAGTGGAGTGTTTCAGCCCAAACAGCGCACTGATCATATGGTTGCCTGGTTGGCTGCATGTCTGGCTGCTATCCGTGCGGATCCTACCTCTGAGCCTCGTACGTACCAAGCTGCTCTTCGCATACCTCATTGGCGAGAGGCCATGGAACAGGAGTACCATGCTCTTCTTCGTAACAAGACATGGACTCTTGTTCCGCCCCCACCCCGCGTTAATGTCATCGATTCTAAATGGGTTTTCAAAGTGAAGAAGCATTCTGATGGTTCTATTGAGCGCTACAAGGCGCGGCTGGTTGCCCGAGGATTTCGGCAACGTTATGGTCTTGATTATGAAGACACCTTCAGTCCAGTGGTTAAACCTACTACTATCAGGCTTCTTCTCTCTTTTGCAGTTACTCGAGGTTGGTTTCTTCGTCAACTTGATGTGCAGAATGCCTTTCTCCATGGTGTCCTGGAGGAGGAGATCTATATGCGGCAGCCACCAGGGTTCTCTGATCCTGATCGTCCTGATTATCTGTGTCGTCTCACGAAAGCACTCTATGGTCTGAAGCAGGCTCCCCGTGCTTGGCATGCTCGTCTTGCGACAGCCCTTCGTGCTCATGGTTTTGCATCATTGGCTGCTGACTCTTTGTTATTTCTTCTACAACGGCCCGAAGTTCTCATGTACCTGCTGGTCTATGTGGATGATATTATACTTGTCAGTTCTTCTCAGTCGGCTGCTGCTACTCTTGTTCGGTCTCTTGGTGCTGACTTTGCAGTCAAAGATCTTGGGAAGCTTCACTACTTCCTTGGTGTGGAAGTTGCTTCTCTCTCTGATGGTCTTGTTATGACGCAGAAGAAGTACTGTGTGGTGCTTGCGAAGCTGGGAAGATGACGAGGGCCAAGCACCCCTCGAAGACAATCATGACAACATCTCAACCCTTCGAGCTGCTACACATGGACTTATTTGGACCTACCCACTACTCCACCCTCACAACAACGGCGTGTCTCTATGGCTTCGTCATTGTTGATGACTTCTCAAGATATACATGGGTGCACATAATTCTCTACAAAACTGAAGTACAAGACGTCTTCAGACGATTCGCCAATCGAGCAATGAACAATTATGGCATCAAGATCAAGCATATCAGAAGTGATAACGGCACTGAATTTAAGAACACCGGGCTTGATCTTTATCTGGATACAATGGGAATCACTCATGAATTTTTTGCTCCATACACACCTCAGCAAAACGGCATTGTAGAGCGCAAGAACAGAACCCTCATCGAGATGGCTCGAACAATGCTTGACGAGTACAAGACACCAAGAAAGTTCTGGCCTGAAGCCATTGATACAGCTTTTCACATCATCAACTGTGTCTACATCCACAAGCTTCTGGGCAAAACATCCTATGAGCTCCTTACTGGCAAGAAGCCAAATGTCAGCTACTTCAGAGTCTTTGGTGCTAGGTGCTGGATCAAGGATCCCCATCACAAGTCAAAATTTGAACCCAAAGCTCACGAAGGCTTCATGCTTGGCTATGGAAAGGATTCACACTCTTACAGAGTCTTCAACCTCTTCCACTACAAAATCGTTGAAACAGTGGATGTGCGATTTGATGAAACCAATGGTTCACAACGAGAGCTCCTGCCAAGCACACTTGATGAAGCTCCTTCCAATGAATCTATCAAGCTGATGGGAACTGGTGAGATCATGCCCTCTGAAGCACAGCCTGAAGAGGAACTTATCATTTCTGTACCAAATCAACCTGAAGACAATGCTCAGACCGAAGACAATACTTCCAATGATGACAATGATCAGCATGAGCAAGGTCTTCGTCCAGTTCATCCTCGTGTTGCAAATGAAGTACAAATTGAGAAGATAATTGACAGCATCAACGCGCCTGGTCCGCTTACTCGCTCAAGAGCAACACAGTTAGCAAACTTCTGTGGGCACTTTTCATTTGTGTCAATATCAGAACCCAAGAAAATTGCTGAAGCTTTTATGGAACCTGAATGGATTCAAGCCATGCAAGAAGAACTTCAACAGTTCAAGCTGAATAATGTTTGGGAACTTGTCAAGCGACCTGACCCTCACAAGCATAACATTATTGGAACGAAATGGATATATCGAAACAAGCAAGATGAGCATGGTCAAGTCGTCAGAAACAAAGCACGTCTTGTGGCTCAAGGATATACTCAAGTTGAAGGAATTGACTTCGATGAAACATTTGCTCCTGTTGCTAGGCTTGAAGCCATTCACATACTGCTTGCCTACGCTATCATCACAACATCTTGCTATATCAAATGGATGTAAAGAGTGCATTTCTCAATGGCAAGATTGAAGAAGAAGTATATGTCGCACAACCACCTGGCTTTGAAGATCCCAAACATCCTGATATGGTGTACAAGCTAAACAAAGCACTGTATGGCCTCAAACAAGCTCCTCGTGCCTGGTATGATACAATCAAAGACTTCCTGAAGAGCAAAGGCTTCAAACCTGGATCCCTCGATCCCACACTCTTCACGAAGACATATGATGGTGAACTGTTTGTGTGCCAAATATATGTGGATGACATAATCTTCGGCTGCACCAACCAGAAGTACAGTGATGAGTTTGGGTACATGATGCAAGAGCAATATCAAATGTCCATGATGGGTGAGCTGAAGTTCTTCCTTGGTCTTCAAATTCGTCAGCAATGAAATGGCATCTTCATATCTCAAGAAAAATACCTCAAAGATTGTCTGAAGAAGTTTGGAATGGAAGACTGCAAAGGCTACACAACGCCAATGCCAGCCAAACACCATCTTGGTCCCGACGACAATGGTAAAGAGTTCGATCAAAAGGTATACCGCTCCATGATTGGTTCTTTGCTTTATTTATGTGCATCTAGGCCAGATATTATGCTTAGTGTTTGCATGTGTGCTCGATTCCAAGCGGCACCAAAGGAATCGCATCACTTAGCTGTGAAGCGAATTCTTCGATATTTGGCTTACACCCCAACACTCGGATTATGGTATCCAAAGGGCTCAAGGTTTGACCTAGTTGGATTCTCGGATGTTGATTATGCTGGTGACAAGGTGGATCGCAAGTCTACATCAGGCACATGTCATTTTCTTGGTCGATCACTTGTCTGTTGGTCTTCAAAGAAGCAGAACTGTGTATCACTCTCAACTGCTGAATCTGAATACATTGCTGCTGGATCCTGTTGTGCTCAGCTTCTATGGATGAAGCAAACTCTCAAGGATTATGGCATCAACCTGAAACAAGTACCTCTCTTCTGCGACAATGAAAGTGCCATCAAGATAGCCAACAATCCAGTCCAACACTCGAAGACAAAGCACATTGAAATACGTCATCACTTTCTCAGAGATCATGTTATGAAGAAAGATATAGATATCATGCACGTCAACATTGAAGAGCAACTGGCAGATATCTTCACAAAGCCCTTGGATGAGAAAAGGTTTTGCAAGTTACGGTGTGAGCTAAATATCTTGGAATCCTCGAATGTCCTGTGATCAGGCACACATCCTAACACTTATGCATGTTGATGACTTAGATGTGCAACACACACAAAGTAATGTATATCTTCAATCAATGAAGATTTACACTCTAAGTGTGAATACATTAACATGGAATTTGACTTCAGAGCGCCACGATAATTGTGCGCCGTGTCTGGGTCTAATACTTCCTATACGGTGGGTAATGCCACCACCAAATTTCTCTGTTTGAAGTGTTTCACTCATGGCGTTACTTTTGCAAAGACTTCGCATTTGGTTTGTCTTCAGTTTCAATTTATCTTCATGATTTTCTGCACTATGATGATTTGATTGCATATATGTATACATACTAGCGCTCTGTCCTCTACAGCATTCACTTATAGCTATGTCTTCAAGTTGAATCTTTTGAACTAAGTGAATGTGATCGGACCCTAACCCCTCTATGCTTTCTATCTCAAACTCTATCTGTCCAAATCATATGCATTCTATTGAAACTGTCGAATGTCTTCTCTGCGTCCTAGTCAGCAGAAGGCAAAGAGACAAATATTAAATATGTTTTAAATGACTTATCTTTATTGCTGAAATCCGGAGAAGCCGGAACAACTCTCCGACATGCCTGGCGGGCGTGGGAACGTGGGACAATTCTAAGTATGTTGCATGCTTGCCACGTACCCCTCAGATGTGAATCGCCAGGGGGCACCAGCGTAATTGCGCTGTGTCTCTCACCTACTTATAAATACTTGTCCCCTGCTGTGACGCCCGGGTAATTAAGCTACAGTAATCCCCACTAATGATGCCACATCACCTCGGTTACTGTGGATAAACTCGCGTTAGTTCGGAACCTAGTTCGAATTTCAAATTCAAAATCGAGCAAACAATAAAAGTTTTCAAATATTAAGATTTAAATGTTCGGAGTGAACCAAATAATACGTAGGTAATTATGGTGGAGAAACCAAACTTTGATAAAATGTTTATAGGCCCTAAAACAATTAAAACAATAGTGAAAACAATTATTTAAATACCTTTTGTAATTAATAAAATGTCAAACTAATTTATTTGAGGATTAGACTTTTTGTGACTATGGACTAAGTTGAAATACTAAATTAGATGCTACGTGTGTATTTTAATAAAACTAAAATAATAGGAAACAAAACTAAAACCGAAAAGGAAAATAAAATAAAAACAAAAACTTAAACAAAAGAA
>NC_041391.1:72679229-72679772 GCF_002162155.2 Triticum dicoccoides | reverse complement strand
CGCCCCTCTCCACTCCCCTCTGCCCCTCTCCACGAACCCGTCGTCGCGCACCCCCCTCACGTGTCCTGGCCGCCCGGTGCGCGCGCTCGGTCGCGCCCGTCGCCGCGCCGACCCGTTGCTCCTCGCCCCGTCCGCGCTCACCCCATCTACCGTGGCCGGCACGTTCCCGGCCGCCTCCGCTCGCGACCACCGAGAACCCCAGGCGCGCTCACCCTCGCCTCTCTTGGTGTCGGCTGCGAGCCCCCCCGCACCAGTTAGTCGCGGCCCTCCCCGTGCTCTGCCCGGTCGCAGCCGCCGGAGCTCAACGCCGGCGTGCTGGCGCCCGCGCCCTCCAGCCGCCCCTTGTTGCCCGAATTGGGGGCGCCCCCGCGGGCTAGCACCCGTTCGGGCTGAGCCCCTGCGCCCGATCCGCTAAGGCCCCCGGGGCCAATGACAAGTGGGCCCCGCCCAGAGAACGTTTTGATAAAAAAAATAGTAATAATAAATAAAAAATGAAATTAATTAATTAACTAATTAATTAACTTAATTAATTCTGATTAAACT
>NC_041391.1:72678658-72679126 GCF_002162155.2 Triticum dicoccoides | reverse complement strand
ACCAATTAAAATTAATTAACCTAATGATTAATTAACTTAATTAACTACTGTTAATTAGCTAATTAATTAGTATGACAGTGGGGCCCACCCCCTTAATTAATTATGATTAGTTTAATTAACCTGTTAATTAAAATGTGTCACTGACCAGTGGGACCCACTGGTCAGGTTGACCAGTCAACTCTGTTGACTGCTGACATCAGCATGACATCATGCTGATGTCATTAATCCATTTTTCGAATTAAATTAAATAATTAATTAAATTTCAGAAATTAATAAAATCTTTAGAAAACCATATCTTTTAATCCGTAACTCGGATTAAAATATTTTCAACATGAAAGTTGCTCAGAACGACGAGACGATTCCGGATACGCAGTCCGTTCGTCCGCCACACACCCCTAACCTATCGAACTCGCAACTTTCCCCCTCCGGCTCCTCTGCCCGAAAACACGAAACACCGGGAATACTTTC
>NC_041391.1:72671762-72678604 GCF_002162155.2 Triticum dicoccoides | reverse complement strand
CGGATGTTTTCCCCCCTTCACCGGTATCACCTACTACCGCGTTAGGGCACACCGAACACCGCGTATTGCCTTGTTATATTTTGTGATGCTTTGTTTGCTCTGTATTCATTATTTCTTCCCCCTCTTCTCTCCGGTAGACTACGAGACCGACGCTGATGCCACCGAGTACGACTACGTCACCGACGACCCCTCCTTGTCTGAGCAACCAGGCAAGCCCCCCCTTTGATCACCAGATATCGCCTATTCTCCTCTATACTGCTTGCATTAGAGTAGTGTAGCATGTTACTGCTTTCGTTAATCCTATTCTGATGCATAGCCTGACATTGTCGCTACATCTGTTGATACCTTACCTGCAATCCTAAATGCTTAGTATAGGATGCTAGTTTATCATCATTGGCCCTACATTCTTGTCAGTCTGCCTTGCTATACTATCGGGCCGTGATCACTTGGGAGGTGATCACGGGTATATACTATACATACATACTATACAGATGGTGACTAAGTCGGGTCAGCTCATTGAGTACCCGCAAGTGATTCTGACGAGGGGGCTGAAAGGACAGGTGGCTCCATCCCGGTAGAGGTGGGCCTGGGTTCCCGACGGCCCTCGACTGTTACTTTGTGGCGGAGCGACAGGGCAGGTTGAGACCACCTAGGAGACAGGTGGGCCTGGCCCTGTTCGGCGTTCGCGGATACTTAACACGCTTATCGAGATCTTGGTATTTGATCTGAGTCTGGCTACGAGCCTATACGCACTAACCATCTACGTGGGAGTAGTTATGGGTATCCCGACGTCGTGGTATCAGCCGAAGCACTTCAGACGTCAGCGACGGAGCGGCGCGCGCCGGATTGGACTGGAACGCCTACTAGGCTAGGTCTGCTTCCGGCCGCCCTCGCAACGTGCAGGTGTGCTCAGGGCGATGGGCCCAGACCCCTGTGCGCTTAGGTTTAGACCGGCGTGCTGGCCTCTCTGTTGTGCCTAGGTGGGGCTGCGACGTGTTGATCTTCCGAGGCCGGGCATGACCCAGGAAAGTGTGTCCGGCCAAATGGGATCGAGCGTGTTGGGCTATGTGGTGCACCCCTGCAGGGAAGTTAATCTATTCGAATAGCCGTGATCTTCGGTAACAGGACGACTTGGAGTTGTACCTTGACCTTATGACAACTAGAACCGGATACTTAATAAAACACACCCTTCCAAGTTCCACAGACAACCCGGTGATCGCTTTTCCGCAGGGCGACGAGGAGAGGATCGCCGGGTAGGATTATGCTACTCGAGATGCTACTTGGAGATGTTACCTGGAGATGTTGCTTGGAGATACTACTTGGAGATGCTACTTGGAGGACTACAATCTACTCTCTTCTATATGCTGCAAGACGGAGGCTACCAGAAGCGTAGTCTTCGACAGGATTAGCTATCCCCCTCTTATTCTGGCATTCTGCAGTTCAGTCCACTGATATGGCCTCCTTACACATATACCCATGCATATGTAGTGTAGTTCCTTGCTTGCGAGTACTTTGGATGAGTACTCACGGTTGCTTTCTCCCCCCCTTTTTCCCCTTTCCTTTCTTTCTGGTTGTCGCAACCAGATGCTGGAGTCCAGGAGCCAGACGCCACCGTCGACGACGACCCTTACTACACCGGAGGTGCCTACTACTACGTGCAGCCTGCTGACGACGTCCTGGAGTAGTTTAGGAGGATCCCAGGCAGGAGGCCTGCGCCTCTTTCGATCTGTACCCCCAGTTTGTGTTAGCCTTCTTAAGGCAAACTTGTTTAACTTATGTCTGTACTCAGATATTGCTGCTTCCGCTGACTCGTCTATGATCGAGCACTTGTATTCGAGCCCTCGAGGCCCCTGGCTTGTATTATGATGCTTGTATGACTTATTTTATTTGTAGAGTTGGGTTGTGATATCTTCCCGTGAGTCCCTGACCTTGATCGTACACATTTGCGTGCATGATTAGTGTACGATTAAATCGGGGGCGTCACAAGTTGGTATCAGAGCCGACTGCCTGTAGGAATCCCCTTTCCAACTCCTTGGCCGAAGTCGAGTCTAGACATTGCAAAACTTTTACTAACTTGGCTGTGTGCCTTACGGGCCCACGTCGCCATCGGGTGGTACTAGGATCTTTTACTCCTCGACCTTTACTCTGGGACTCTGATCTCTCTTCTATTCGGGTTAAAGGAATTTTGCTAAATCTAACATTAGGATCTCGTTATCACTTTCACCCGGAGAGCCCCTTATTACTGATGATCGTCTGCTGCACGTGAAGACCCTGAAGATACTTTCCGCTGTTAAGCCGAGAACTTGTGTTCATCGCGTTTGCAATTCCCCTTCCACTGTCAACCCTTATGGGTAACTACTTACAGTTGTTATTCTTATATCATCCCCAGTTGGTCTTGTTATTACAAGATACCCTGAAAAACTCGTCGTGGTTTCGATAATCCCTTGAGCTTACTGCCTTGCTGTTCTTGTCACTTGAATACCCCTACGGTTAATTCTCGCATTTATAGAGTATCCGCTCATCCCCCAGTTGTTCATGTGTTTCGCCAAAGACTTCAAAATACTATTCGATCTTCCGAAAATCCTCTGGAGCCTTTGGCTCTTGAAATTCTTGCTTGCTTGCATTATGGTTAATCCCATAAGTCTCGTAGTCTTCTTGACATTCCTTGTCATTATTATTTTCAGTCTGTTGACTCAATATGATTGCGAATACACGCAATCATCATTGATCCTTATAAATTACCTTTCTGGCTGAGCTGCAATTCTTTTAACTGGATTTGGTTCTCGACCAGTCCAATTGTCGTTGATTGTATCCCTAATTCTATTCAGCTTATCCATTCTTGATCAGAGCATTTGCTCCTGATCCCTTGATTTGAAAATCATAATTACTTTGCTAATTAAGCGTTGAACTATTCAGCTGTTCTATAAACCGATGCATTTGCAATCTTTCTTCCTCTGATTGAGTACCGATACTCGTATCAGATCCTTTGTGGACCATCAAGTCCTTTGTTGGATTGTTATCCGCCAGTGTCCTTCACATTTGATCACTTTGTGAGTTCTTCCCCTGATACATAATGCCTTTGTTAAGTTGTATCCTCTGCTTGGCCAACCATGCTCTGCTTTCGGGCTTGTGTTATTTACTTCTGAACTTTGTAGTATATGTTCCTAAGATACCCGATGGGTTGGACCAAGGCCTTCCCTAGACTGTGCAAACCCGAGAGTTTTCACGAGTTATATTCTTCGGGTGATTACCAGATAAAATTTCAACACTACGACTTCGTCGAAAATGAGAGGTGAATGAAAAGGTATGCATTGGAGAAGTGGGAGTCGACCTTGAACCTTGCGTTCATGCCCATGGACTCGGTGTAGATCTTATCATTAAAGCTTCTCTTAAATTAATTATTCCTTTGGTATAAGTTCATCTTATATCTGGGATCTGGCCTTTTGCAATCGTGGTTCCGACCATGTTCCCCTTTAAATTACGTTTCTCGTGCAGGTTTAAGCACTTGTCTTCTGTAGAGCAATACCCCAGTCCAACCTTTACTTTGATCTTGTGTTGAGTATTACCCCCTGGTATCTCGAGATTATCATGGTACTGTTTAACTTCTTATGAGTTCTTCATCAAGTGCTACCTTACCACTGATTCCAATTTTTCACGGGCTCTGAGTTATTAAACACTCAAAGACACCGATAACTGAACCGAGTCCGCTCTACGGTTCAACAACTCTTCAGTAAGCTTCTATAAGTACGAGTTTGTACCCGATCACGCCATTCCTAGCCTGTTTGGCTATATCATTGTCGTGACGATTCTAACGGTGCTACCTGGTCCTTATTCTCGGAGCACCAAATTTCGACGATGAACTAACCTTACGTCGATTTTCCTCGTCATATCCTTTCACCTTAACCAACAAGCTTGAGTTCGAGTTTGTGACGTACCCTTGGTTCCAATAACCTTTCACTTCCTCATTACTTTGACTTGATGTCGTCGCCGATCGATTACATCTTCATGAACTCTCGCGACAAAGGTTTCGAGATCGTCAACATTCTGAGCTCAACCAGGATATCAATTGGATTCATGATGAGAAATACCATCCTTGCCTCGATGAATTGTATTATCATCGACCACTTTATTGCCTTCCCACCAACACAAGCTTGTTCATGTTTGGTGTTATACCTTGAGTTCCTTGCTATCCAGCAATTGTTCTTCTTTACCTTGGAGTATTACCATCCTTTATGTCAAGAATGTTCTGAGATTTGTTCCACCCCTTGAGAATTCTTGACATAGAAATACTTCTTACCATCACCATTCTTTCTTGGTCCCCGTGTTAATTCCAACAAGTGAACGATGTTGTTTGGATTCTTTCCTTCTAGCAACCCTATCTCTTTGAAGTTAATGGTCGAAAGTTCATTCTTAGGCTATTGATTATTGCATCACCATTCTGACATTGGTCGTGCAACCCAACCCATATTTCGGGCGCACCTTTCAACCAATGTTTAATTGTGTATGTTTTCCTCGAGCATACTTCCTTATATCTTTTGATCTGACAAATGTTATCTCCTTGTTCACTTAATTGTGGACATCCATCTTTTGGGAATCTCGGTGAATTGCCGTTGAGTTCACCAGACACCTCCTTGTCCTCTCCTTGGGTTAATGATGAACTCTTGATAACGGAAATCACTTCATAGTTCATTTCCCGAGAATCTTACAATGTCATTTCGTTGATATGTGCCGCAGCTTTTCTTCTCGGACATCCTGAGTCTGAGGTATCATGACACCGATCGGATCTGAATCTTGGTCGGATATGATGGTTGGGACAACTTTCCAAGAGTTATGATGTTGATCCTTTGATGACCCAGTAACATGATGTCATGCCTAGCACCCCCCCCCCCGGCTGGAGGGCCTATCATTATAGATTCCTTTTCAGCAAGGTTATCCATCCACCCATGAGGAAATTGTAAGACTTATTCTATAAGTTCTTCCTGATGGACCCTTTTTGTTTCCAAAGCCTTAACTTGCTTGAAGACCATGTAATGCTATCTCGAAGCATGTTTGTGGTACTTCGATTTTCAACAAGGACATTTGAAGCCAATGCTAAATGTTTCCTGCTAAATTATCTAAACACCGCTGTATGGGTATTGTCATGAAATTTCTCTCCCCTACCTAAGGAGTTTTCTATATTATATCCTGTCGTGGATATCATGCACTGCTTGTCCTTGGGAAGGATATACCCTGAAATATGTGTTTAAACACATTTTCCTTTCCATTGTTCTGCTTAATCTGATAACCATATTTTCCTTTCCATTAATTGGTTTAACCTTTCTTGTGATCTATATGATCTAGGCAGTAATATTCTCCTGCTTATGAATATACCTCGGTGTATAACTCTGTCAGCAAGACCCTGTTACTATTGTTGAAAACATTCCGGTAACCACCGATGGACGAGAACTTTGCCTATTGGCCCGCCTCGTTCAACGAGCAGGAAAATGGTTCTCTTCGTCCCTCGCCCTTGGTATCGATGTTGTTGCCGACATATCTGACAGACTACCCTTTGACACACCTTACTATCATACCGTGCAAAATGTCGGCCCCCTTCCTACTTTCAACCACATGGTGGGCCCATAACCCACAGGTCCCAGGATCGAAACCTGACTCTCCTGCACCCCTGTTACTAAAGCTAATCCTCACGCTTGGCTTCGTATGAAAGATCACGGGCCACCGTCATAGTGATCTATTATGGTATCAGGCGCAATACTTATTCCCATTGCACTGAACCCCTTTCACACCCTGTTTCAGGCAACGAACGATTGTCTATCTGCTCGAAACTTCTCAGGATACCTCCTCACTTTGTCCTCAATAATGTCTAAGGGTTTTTAATTCGAGAGTTACTTCCCCCACCGTCCCCGATGTTATCAACAAGTTAGTCAACATTGTAGAGGTCTGTTCTCCCAGCCCCTTTATTCTTTCGTAAGTACGGTGAAAGTTCCTGAAGAAAGGATGACAACTTGATCATGGTGGCTTGAAACAGAGAAATGAAGATATCAACGAAAGGGATCAACCTCTTCGAAAGGGAAGCCAAGACCGAGAAGACTCGTTAGGTTTTTCGCTACCAACACCTTCGCCCCTTACTCCACCGCTTAAATCTCGGGACGAGATTTCTTGTAGTGGAGGAGAATTGTGACGCCCGGGTAATTAAGCTACAGTAATCCCCACTAATGATGCCACATCACCTCGGTTACTGTGGATAAACTCGCGTTAGTTCGGAACCTAGTTCGAATTTCAAATTCAAAATCGAGCAAACAATAAAAGTTTTCAAATATTAAGATTTAAATGTTCGGAGTGAACCAAATAATACGTAGGTAATTATGGTGGAGAAACCAAACTTTGATAAAATGTTTATAGGCCCTAAAACAATTAAAACAATAGTGAAAACAATTATTTAAATACCTTTTGTAATTAATAAAATGTCAAACTAATTTATTTGAGGATTAGACTTTTTGTGACTATGGACTAAGTTGAAATACTAAATTAGATGCTACGTGTGTATTTTAATAAAACTAAAATAATAGGAAACAAAACTAAAACAGAAAAGGAAAATAAAATAAAAACAAAAACTTAAACAAAAGAAAAAAGGGAAGAACCCCCCCCCCCACCGGGCCGAATGGCCCAGCTAGCCAGCAGGCCACCAGCCCAAAAGGCCCAACCGGCCACCCCACTCCCCTTATCCCCCCATCCCAGAAACCCTAACTCCCGACCGCACCCATCCCCACTCCCCACGCCGCTCTCCCCCCTCTCGATCCGATCTGGATCGAGGGAGCATTCCCGAGCCCCCTTCGACACCAATC
>NC_041391.1:72635357-72669687 GCF_002162155.2 Triticum dicoccoides | reverse complement strand
CGAGATCTTGGTATTTGATCTGAGTCTGGCTACGAGCCTATACGCACTAACCATCTACGTGGGAGTAGTTATGGGTATCCCGACGTCGTGGTATCAGCCGAAGCACTTCAGACGTCAGCGACGGAGCGGCGCGCGCCGGATTGGACTGGAACGCCTACTAGGCTAGGTCTGCTTCCGGCCGCCCTCGCAACGTGCAGGTGTGCTCAGGGCGATGGGCCCAGACCCCTGTGCGCTTAGGTTTAGACCGGCGTGCTGGCCTCTCTGTTGTGCCTAGGTGGGGCTGCGACGTGTTGATCTTCCGAGGCCGGGCATGACCCAGGAAAGTGTGTCCGGCCAAATGGGATCGAGCGTGTTGGGCTATGTGGTGCACCCCTGCAGGGAAGTTAATCTATTCGAATAGCCGTGATCTTCGGTAACAGGACGACTTGGAGTTGTACCTTGACCTTATGACAACTAGAACCGGATACTTAATAAAACACACCCTTCCAAGTTCCACAGACAACCCGGTGATCGCTTTTCCGCAGGGCGACGAGGAGAGGATCGCCGGGTAGGATTATGCTACTCGAGATGCTACTTGGAGATGTTACCTGGAGATGCTGCTTGGAGATACTACTTGGAGATGCTACTTGGAGGACTACAATCTACTCTCTTCTATATGCTGCAAGACGGAGGCTACCAGAAGCGTAGTCTTCGACAGGATTAGCTATCCCCCTCTTATTCTGGCATTCTGCAGTTCAGTCCACTGATATGGCCTCCTTACACATATACACATGCATATGTAGTGTAGTTCCTTGCTTGCGAGTACTTTGGATGAGTACTCACGGTTGCTTTCTCCCCCCCTTTTTCCCCTTTCCTTTCTTTCTGGTTGTCGCAACCAGATGCTGGAGTCCAGGAGCCAGACGCCACCGTCGACGACGACCCTTACTACACCGGAGGTGCCTACTACTACGTGCAGCCTGCTGACGACGTCCTGGAGTAGTTTAGGAGGATCCCAGGCAGGAGGCCTGCGCCTCTTTCGATCTGTACCCCCAGTTTGTGTTAGCCTTCTTAAGGCAAACTTGTTTAACTTATGTCTGTACTCAGATATTGCTGCTTCCGCTGACTCGTCTATGATCGAGCACTTGTATTCGAGCCCTCGAGGCCCCTGGCTTGTATTATGATGCTTGTATGACTTATTTTATTTGTAGAGTTGGGTTGTGATATCTTCCCGTGAGTCCCTGACCTTGATCGTACACATTTGCGTGCATGATTAGTGTACGATTAAATCGGGGGCGTCACACCTGCGGTAAAGAAATCCTTCTTCCACCTCTCCACCTCTGTCAAAACCCTAGCGCCACCGCTATCTCGCAACGACGCCGGCAACGAAGCGCTTAGCTGTCGCGACTTCTCCGACGTCGTCCTCATGCCGGCCGCGGACAACGTCCTCTCCGCCGTCACCGTAGGTGTCCTCCGTCGCCAAGTTAGGGCACGGTGGGCTGAACTGCTCGGTCTCCTATTCTTCCCATCTAGCAGTTCTTCGTGCGGTAATTATAACTCTATTTTTACCACCTTTTTGATCTTCAAGATTCATCATGTTTACCAAAAGTAGTTTCTGCCTATTCAATGTTAGATCTATTCTGTCTGCATCTCATACTGCCGAGTCAATTCACTTAGATTTCCTGTCTAGTTTGATTCCTCACTTGTACTCATTCATGGATTGGTACAAATCTGGAACCAACTCACCTATATAAGTGAATGTCTTCGCATCATGAGGTCAATATCTTCAAACTGATTTATCTTCAAAATCTTCTGAGAATGCATATGACCTCTTCCCCTTCCCTCGCATATCTAATGCTGTCACAGGTACATGTCCGTGGGAGAATCCCTTGGTTCTCATAGTCTGCATTCGTTTGCAGAATACTTACAGCATCATATCAATTCTCCTGAAGCCAGTTCCTGCTTGACCAGCAAGCGTAAGTCTCTGAAGCCTCTGAACGTATTGAAGCCATTCAGCTTGAAGTTCATGGCTGCAGAAAAATCAGCAAGGAAGGGTGGCAGACAGCGTCGTGGGGGAACATCAAGGGATCTGCCTGATGATTTGGCAGAAATGTATAAAACAGATCCTGAAGAAGATTACAATCAGCGCAAGACTCGAATCCAATGGATTCGACGCTATTGGGCTGAACAGTGGTACAAGTACAAGTTCGTCACCCAGGAGTACGCAGAGAAAAATGCTATCAAGAGCCCTTGGGGTGATATTCTCTATCGAGGCCTTCCCCCCAAGAACAAAGCTGAAGCCATTGCGCAAGAATTCTATCCTTGCATGGTCCGTGGGCCACAGCCTGAAGAAGCCGACCCATCATCATTGCTCTGGTGTCGTGACGACAATCTCTTCAAGCGCAACTTCCAGTTTGCTAAGGCTTCGGCAAAGGAAAACAAGAAGTCACGGGGATTAAACTTCAATCCTGGTCCCTCTGCTCCCCGTGATGATGGCACACGTGAAGCTGAAGAAAACAGAATTGGCCCCTTTGCAAACCTTGATGGCCTCATCACTTACATCTTGGTCCAAGGTGCCAAGGTAGATCATTCTGATAATGATGCTAACACTGATGAAGCCCCAGCTCCTCCTTCGAAGCCACAGAAGCAAAAGCAGCTAAAGGCTTCTAAATCAGCACCTCCAAAAGCTTCTCGTGTGAAGCCACTGGCCACTGCACCTCCTGAAGCCAGTGTGCAGTCTGAAGATCAATCCCATATCTCCAAGAAGACGGAGAAGAAAAAGCAACTTGTCAGGCATACTGATCAAGCCTTGACTTCTGCCGCCATTTTGCATGAAGAACCCATTGATCTGTCAAGTGATGAAGATCTTGCTGATGATGCCCTTGAACAACTGATCAAGAGCAAGGAAGAAGCAGAAATCTTCAACAACTTGCCTCTCTTTGATGTGGCCATCATCCACAATTTCATTGATGAGTGGTTCGACACCCCCAATGTTAGCTTTGAAGATTTGCAGCTTCCCATTGGCCTCAGCGTCTCCTTCAATGGCGCCATTGCTTCTGAGCTAGCTCTTGCTCAGCGCATCATTGAGCTGAAGAACAAAATTGATTATGAGAAGGCTCAATTTAAGAAGCATGTGGCCAAGCTAAGTGTTCAAGACGTCCGAAATTTCAAAGTCATGCTGCATGAGCTTAAAGAAGCTTTTCTGAAGAAGTGCCAAGAAGCTCAAGGCTCTCGTGAGCGCATGAAGCGTTTGGCTGATAAGTGTGTGCTTGCCTACAATGAGGCTGAGAAGCGCAAGTCACTTGGCCGTCCTGGCATCGACCCCAGGATGGCTGCAAAGAAAAAGAAGAAGCTTTCTGCTGACCAGCCTGCACCTTCAAGCCAAGAAGCCCCACGCATTATCTTCCCGAGCAACATGACTGGCTCAAAGCCAAAGGTCACCACAACCGCTTCTGAACAGAAGAAGACGAGGGGTGCCGAGGCTGAAGCCAGAAAGAGGAAGAACACCGAAGCCTCTGATGCCGCTCCCTCCAAGAAGAAGTGCAAGACCAAGAAGAGTCAGGCTACTCCCACAGAGCCCCTTGTTGTTGAACCCATCTCAGTGGTTCGTCCTGCATCTGCATCCCAAGAACTTCGCATGACTATTCATGAGCCTTCTTCCACAGAGGCTCCTGAAGCTAAAGATATACCAGCAGCTGAACCCACCGCTGCTGAAGACATTGGTCATGATGACAATGTTGAAGATGATGAAGTTCTTCCTCAGATCGAATATAATGTGGTATCATCACTTGCTCGTACGAACAGCGAAAACATCAGCATTGGTCGTCCTCTGACGCCAATTGCTCAGGATGCATCGTGGGCTGATCACCCACAGCAACAAGACTCCCCCAGTACTCCCCAACAACAACAAACCACACCATCCGTCCAAGTTGAAGAGGATGAGGACCTGCCCACTCCATCTCCAAAGGCGTCGCCTATACTACAAAGGCTTCGCAAAGGACCAAGGCCTCAAGTCCCTCTTCCGAGCGTTCCAGAAGGAGAAGTGCACCGTCAACCTGTTGCACGTCAAGTGTTCTCTGAAGCCACTCCAACTATGAATGTCTCTGTGTCTGAAGCACAAGCTGTTGAAGACAATCCGGCTGCATCAGCCGATGAAGAATGTCAAGAAGAACGTGTCTCTACTCCCCCCATACCTGAAGAAACAGTTCATGAAGTGAACGTGTCTGTGTCTGACCCTCCAGCTTCTCAAGTGGAGGTTGAAAATCCTGAAGCTGTCACAACCAACGCAAGTGAAGCCAATGACGTTGTCATGGCTGAAGCTAATGTGGAGCTTGAACCAACCAGTGTGCCTGAAGCTAATGAGGCTACTGCACCTGAAGCAAATGAGGCAACTGCTCCTGAAGCACCTGTTGTGCAGCCTGAAGCCTCAGTTGCTGCCACTGCTCCTGTTCCACCACCACGGCCCTATACAATCGAGCAAGCATACAACCATGGCGAGCTAATCACAGTAAGATGGCCCGTTCTGGTCCCTCTGCCTAATGTCTCTGGTCCTCAATTTGACTATCACATTGAGCATAGGCCTCAGGTCCAGAAGCCCAAGCCAAGACTGCCAAGTTGGTACTGCCACCGCTTTCGGGTCTTTCAATGCAAATGGCTTCAAGAGCCACAACACATTCTTTGACAGCTCGAAGAACCCCTACACGAAGCCAAGAATATCATCAGATCGGTTCTGGAGTCATCAGCAATGAAGCTATTACTCATGTGTTCTGTATGATCAAGGGCGCATTTTTCTTATATGCGCCTCGACACTGAAGCCATTACTGGACTGCCCTGCTTAGAAGAAGCACTTGACTACTTTCGTGATGCTGGGCTGCTCAGTTTTGTCACAGATAAAGAACACTAGAATGAAGAGCTATTGCTTCAATTCTATGCTACTCTGCACATTCGCGGCTACAACAGAGATACGAAGACATGGGTTCTCGAGTGGATGACCGGAAATGTTCATCATGAAGCCAAAGCTATGGATATCATCGACCTTACAGGCCTATCCACTCCAGGAGAACTCTATGAACCTGGTTGTCAAAATCACCGCAATGCTTTGGAAAGCATCTTCCATAAGCCTAAACCCAATATGAGTCAGATGCTGAGCATGATGAAGCCTTTGCCATGTGATGCTGAATATCCAACAGAGTTCTTTGTTGAAGACCTTGAGTATCTGCCACGCACTATATATCACATCATCAGGCGAACTCTATGGCCTATCAAAGGACATTCATCAGCGGCAAAGCTTGAAGGAGCTATGAAGACTTTGATCTTCTACATTCTCAATGGCATCAGCTTCAATGCGCAAGACTTCTTCATCAGGCAACTTGCTACTTCCGGCTCTGACCTGTTTGGTCTGAAGTTTTATGCTCCATGGGTCATGCGCCTCATCAAGCGACACTCACATGTCAACTATCAACCATCTGCTCGCAATCATGTGATTTTTCTACCAGAGGTTGATATGTCAGTTGAAGCTATATACCCCGAACCTGCCAAGAAGCCTCTTTGTCTTCAGAATGCCGAGCACCAAAGCTTCACTCAACCCATTGAAGGTGTTCAAGCAGCAACACGAATCTATCCATTGGCTGGAAATACTCGTCTGCCTCATCGAGCACCTACTGAAGCCACTGAAAGCACCATTGCCCAAAGGCCTCGGAAGCGTTCTCGCGTTCTCAATGACCGAGAACTTCTTGTGGCCCTTCATCAGAAACAGGATAAGCATCATTTCTGGCTCAAGAGACAGATGCAAAGCCTCTTGGTGGATGTCAACCGCATTCGCAACCTTGCCACCAAGAATGCCTTTGTTGCTCATGAAACGTGCCGGTGATCATGGAAGAGCTTGACCCTGCTTAGTGCTGAAGCAGATCTTCAAGACGATGGCTTCAATGAACGATTCCAGTTTGACTCCACTCCTCCACGGACTGCTGTCCAACGTCGTACTCCATCTCTTGAAGACTCTGAATATTCTTCCTCCGCGGCAACGGTAAATGCCAGAGTGATCGATGATGAAGATGATGCTACTTCACCACCTCCTACTTCTGCACGCATCGACACTGCACCAAGTTCATCTGCACCGCCAAACGACAACGACAACCCTGCTGCTTCAACTACTCCTCATGAGGACGAGTAGATGCTCTATGTCTTCAAACCTTTTTGGTCATTACTGACAAAAGGGGGAGAAGCGTATGAGTTTGATAGTCTTCAAGCAGGTTCATATGGGTGGTTGCATTATATTTTTGCCTCATTCTTACAACTCTTGCTTTTTAAAAACATTTGGTTCTTTGAGTTGTAACACCTAAACTTGATGGTCGTCTGCTACTTGTTTGCTTTACTGTGATGCGATGATAAATTCCGCATGTGCGATGATAACTTCCGCACTTAGATCATCCTGCAGACGTCCATTTTTCATTATGCATGTCATCCTATAAGCTATATCATTTCATGCATGATGAATTATCTTCATAAGTTGAAGTGGATCTCCACAAGTACAACCTGCCATGTGCATTTGCATTCCAAAAGCAAAATTACTTATATGCACATCTTCAGGGGGAGCCCTTGCTACTTATGAAGACAATTCCTATCCTTTACAATTTCACATACTTTATCCCCATTGAAAACTTCAACCAGTTTGTCATCAATCACCAAAAAGGGGGAGATTGTAAGTGCATCTAGTGCCACCCCTAGTTGGTTTTGGAGTATTGACGACAAAGTTGGTTGAGGGACTAATGCGTTTGTGAGAATTGCAGGATAACGCAGGTAGTGTCCCTCATTGATTCGGTTTACCTACCGGAGATGACCCCTAAAAATGTATGAAGACATTGAAGACAATGGTGGTATGAGAAGATATTCATATTGAAGACTATGACATGAGAAGACATTGCGTGAAGACTATGGAGCGCGAAGACTGTGTGGATTCGTTGCTTCCTTTTCTTCTTTGTTGAGTCATAGGAACCACCGTACTGTTAAGTGGGTTCCAAGTGAACTAAGTCAGAGTGACTGAAGTGATGCTCAACTCAAATCCTATGTCTTCGAGCGAAGACAATGAGAGCAAACCTTATCCAGAGCTGGATGAGTCAGCTTTGCTTGTAGCCCAAGTAAAGTTGCCGCGTGTGTTTGAAATCTGACCGTTGGAACACGTGTCAGTTCCTTAGTGACCCAGGGTCATTTTGGACAAATCAGGTCGGGTTGCCTAGTGGCTATAAATAGCCCACCCCCTACACCATAAATTGGTGGCTGCTCAGAGTTAGTATACGGCTTTTGTCGTTTTGAGAGCAACCCACCTCGAAGCATTTGAGAGAGAGAAATCCTTGCGAGGACAAAGCCCAAACACCCAGAGCCAAAGAGTGTTAGGCATCACTGAAGTCTTTCTGTCTGTGTGACCTGAAGACTTATTACACTTGAGGACTGTGTATCCTCCAGCCGGTTAGGCATCGCGTTCTGAGCATCCAAGAGTCATTGTGGATTGCCGAGTGAATGAAGTCTGTGAAGGTTCGGAAGTCTACCTTGAAGACTTACCAGAGTGATTGGGCGAGGACTAAGTGACCTTAGCTCAAGGGGAATAAGGTGAAGACACGGTCTTCTGAGTTGAATCTCAGCCTCCCTAACCAGACGTACAGTTGTCACAGCAACTGGAACTGGTCCAACAAATCTTGTGTCTTCAACAAGTGACTGGTTCTATCTCTTCCCTCCTTTACTTTGAGTTTGTCTTCGTGAAGTCATTGCTTATCTGTCTTATCTGATTGACTTCATTGCTTGACTACTATTGTTGATTGGCTTCATACTATCTTCCATCCTGATCCTACTACCTAGCTGCTATTGGTCTTCGTACGTTAACGCTATTGCATACTTGACTATGGCTTGCTTGTTGTAGTTTATCTTCCGCTGCATATCAATTAGGTTATTTCTATTGTTTGTCTTCGAAACTTCCACGTTTTGAAGACTTTGATAAAAATCGCCTATTCACCCCCCCCCCCTCTAGTCGATAACTAACACTTTCAATACCTGTCTGCTAATCCGGTATTTCATGTCCGAACGAAACACATCGAAGTGGACTATCATTTTATACGGGAACGGGTATCTCAGAAGCAACTACAGATCAAGTTCATCTCTTCCAAAGATCAACTTGCGAACATCTTCACCAAGCCGTTACCTCTACCACTGTTTGAGAATTGTCGGCGCAATCTTACCCTTCTAGATTCTTTGGGAAGTGGCTAAGATTGAGGGAGGGTGTTAGACTGTATAGCTTCTGTATATGTGTACGTATGATGTAACGTTGTACCCCTTCATTATATATATGTGATAGGCCACCCCTAGAGGGTTGAGCCAGTTCCCCCAAACCTATTGTCTTACACATCCATAGTTTTTTGGAAGGACTTGGGTATTGATTTTCTTGCACTGAGAAAACCATGACATATGGGTTATGCATTTTCCTCTACTACAAGTATGTGTTTCCAAGAGATGAAATGTCAATACTAATATATGTATGTATATAAACTCCTATATGAGAAACTACATAGAGTGTCTTAATGCATAAAGCATACTTCTCTTTAAAGCGTAGAACAAATGGGCTGTTGGGTGGCTAGCGAAGGTATTGTATCCACGGTTCATAAGGGGCCAAACTCTAGGCGTAACAAAGTAACGCGTCTAGAGGGCAACCAAGATCATGTGACATATATAGGCTCGGTTTTTCCCTCTTATTCTTACTTCTTTTTCACGACTGCTATATCGGTGTGTATAACTAAGCTTAAATCTTGGAGTGGTCTGGGGCCCTGGGCCTTACATTTCACCCACCCGCTCTGCCCCTGCTTGACGCCACGTGTGTCTCATTAAGATGGATTTATATCATTATTACAACACCAAAAAAATGATTATTGCCACAAAAATGACAGAATCGATGTGAGATGCGTCGAAAGGATCGTCGACATTGATCCCCGTGAGTTCGGTCTACGGTACCGCCAGTATACGTTGTACGAATGTGTGTGTGTGTGTGTGTGTGATGGTGTATGTCTACATTGTACTCGGTGTTTCTTGGGGAAAAAATATCTATATGCAAACTATTTTTTACATTATGTTTTCACTTATCATCTTGTGGTAAAAATATAGACATGGTTCTGTTTCCATCGATAGAGAGGGGGTTGACCCGCAACCCGGCAACCCACGCTGCGTCGAAGAGGCGAGGCGCTCCCGCACTGACACACTCCACGACCGACCTCACGCCTCCCTCGCTCGCTCGCTCGCTCTCGGGAATCGCGAACCACCACAACCACCACCACCCCAGCCGCCTCGCCGCGCCGCGCGCCATGGCCGGCGGCGACGCCAGGCCCCTCGCCGACGCCGCCTTCCTCCGCTTCCTGCTCCCGTCCCCCAAGCCCGAGCGCCCCGCTCCCGCCCGCCTCGCCCCGCCGCACTGCCTCGTCGCGCCCGCCCAGCCGGACCCGCCCCCCGGCGCCAGCCCCGACGAGCGCCTCTTCATCGTGCCCCCCACGCGCCCCGCCTGGCTCCCTCCGCAGCCGCAGCCGCCGCCCCCTTTCCCAGTCCCTCCGGCGCGGCGCGTCCACCCGGCCGCCGGCGCCGCGCGCAATGCGGGCCGCTTCGCCGCCGGCCGGGGCGGCCAGGCGAGGCGGAGGGTCGGGGATTTCGCCGGGACCAGGGGCCGCGCGGGCCCCGATAGGCGGAGGGCGGGCGGGGGCCTCCCCGTGAAGGCGAACGGGGGCGAGGACCGCGCCGGGGCCAGGCGGGCGGCGGCGGCGGCGGCGGCGCGGAGAGAGAATAAGGTGTGGGTTGCCGTGGAGAGGAAGGGTGCGAATGGCGGAAGCGACTTGGACGACCAGGGGGGCGTGGGCGGAGGCTACGCAGGCGGAGACGAGGCTGGAGGCAGCATCGAAGGGGAAGAGCAGCTGGAACCGGACGACGGCGACGGCCGGCGTCTCGGGGAGGAATTGGAGGATTCTCTCCTCATCGCCGGTGATCAAGAGCGCCATGACAGTGACGGCGGCCAGCAGTCAAGCGAGGTGCGGAAACCCCCAAAAAAATCATCCTTCTCTTCAAATGCTCATGGAATTCGATTGCACACTGCCATCACATCTGATTTGCCCCCAAAATCAACTTTTTTAGCTCAACTGGTCACCTTTCTTCGCTCTGCAGAGCACCATGTCGCATTCGAACCAATCACGGCGCCTGCAGATCAGAACACACACAGGGTGGATGGAATGCCGCCATGACATCGGCACCTTCGCCTCCGGCCTGCTCTCCATCTACGAATCCCTCAAGCCATCAGAGGAGCACCTGTCCAAGCAGAGCCAGCTCATAGACTCCCTAACCAAGTCAGTGAGCAAAGAATGGCCCAACGCCCAGCTGCATCTCTACGGATCATGCGCCAATTCCTTCGGGACTTCCCACAGCGACGTCGACGTCTGCCTCGAAATCAAGATCGGCACGGGCAGCGAGGTGGAGCTCCTTCTGCGGCTCGCGGAGATCCTGCGCGGCGATAATTTCGACAGCGTGGAGGTAATCAAGCCTTCACTACATGGAGCTTCGTGTTCCTTTTAAAAAAAGCATGAGTTTTGTAATTTGTAAATTCTGTTGTAAAAATTCACTGTAAATTGAGGCTGTTGGTTTGATCTTTTATCATCCTTGCAGGCAATTACCAGTGCTAGGGTGCCCATTGTGAGGATGTTGGATGCAGGGAGTGGCTTCTCTTGTGACATTTGCATCAACAATCTCTTTGCTGTCGCCAACACGAAGCTTCTCAAGGATTATGCCCAGATAGATGGCAGATTGCTTCAGCTGGCCTCCATTGTCAAGCACTGGGCCAAACTGAGGGGTGTCAATGAGACATACCGCGGAACCCTCTCCAGCTATGCGTGAGTTGAACGATTATGATGGATTCATCTCAGATAATTATGTTTATATGAATTTTCTCAAAAGAATGGGGACTCACTTGCTTATGTAAAATTGCAGATATGTGCTTATGTGCATCAGTTTCTTACAGCTGAGAGAGCCCAAGATCCTTCCCTGTTTACAGGTATGTACCTTATGTTGCATCAACTTCTTCATAAATCATCTTATTTGTGTCAATGCAGAAACTACTGAAGTGCCGAGTGCACTCCGTAAAATTTATCAAATTTTATAAATCCACTTTTTCCCCTATTTATTTATTTTCCTTTTCAAATAATATTTTCTCTTTCTTTTATTTTATGGTAGAGTTATGTGCTCTAGTCATCATGGATTTGCTCCATTTGGCACTGTGCATGCATATGATATGGATGATTGTATTTGGATGGCTCATCACCATCATTCAGTTATGGTTTGTTGATTTTCTTTTCCTTTTTCTTTTCATTTGTTCTCCGATGTAGTAGGTTATTTTGCCATATATTTCATCATTTTTGGTTTGCTGTATTTATAGTTGCCAGGTAAGTCAGAAGGAACATCAAAGTTCTTGTCCATGTTTTCAGCTTCATTATATGCATCGGTTTGGCCCATCTCATCCTGATGCAACTAATGCTTCCGCATTTCCCCACATTTCCAGGCTATGGAGCCCACATATACCATGGTTGTTGATGACACTGAATGCGCTTATTTTGACGAAGTTCATCAGCTTCGTGATTTTGGGGCTGAAAACAAGGAGACCATCGCGGAGTTACTCTGGGCATTTTTCCACTACTGGGCATTCCAGCACGATTACAGGAAAGATGTCATCTCTATCCGTATGGGAAAGATAATCAGGTAGGTAATCAAGGACCAGCATTCTTCTTCCAAACCAAGAATTCAATATCGATTTAATTCATCTAGGTTATAAGAATTTTAAACATTTTTTCTCACCTGGTGTGATGACGCAACAACATGTAGCAAGAAGGAGAAGAACTGGATGACTCGCATCGGAAACGACCGCCATCTGATCTGCATCGAGGACCCTTTCGAGACCGGCCATGACCTAGGCCGTGTAGTCGACAGGCAGACAATCAGGATCATCAGGGAGGAGTTTGAGCGGGCCGCTGCCGTACTGCAGCATGACGATGACCCTTGCATGACCCTTTTTGAGCCCTACCATTATGAGAAATAAACAGCGAAAACACCTGAACATTCATCAAACATTTCTGCCAGGAAGGTGAAGGTACAGATGATGAACTGTTTGAACATTCTGGTAAACGGAATAAATGAATGAACTGGGTTGCATTAAAGAAAAGATGAAATTTGGGTCAGGTGCATTCACCTGCCAGAAGATGGGCCGTGATTCGTCGCAGAGAAAACTGATCTGGTAGGACTATGCTCTGCTGGAAGATGAGCTGTGCCAGCTGCAGGCTGCAATGAGTTCACTGTGACCACTACACTCTCATGTTCTGTGCTCTGGTCACCTGAAAAGAGCAATCTCAAACCTTCTTTATGGCATGCAACTGCATGGATTCACAGTAGGGAAACTTAATGATCCCACTTTCCAGGATATTTTCCAACATCCATATTCTTTCATGTTGTGTAACAAAAAAATTGGACATTTTCAACCATTTTATAATTCTTAAACCAACAAAAATTCTTTACATGCTTGCGTAACTGCACTTTTACAGTCACGGGTGTTGGACAATGCAACCTTTCTCTGCAGCGGTAAATTGTGAGATGAAGGCCCCTAGGACAAAAGGATACTGCAGGAGACTGAATTCTACCCTAGAGCCAAATGGACTTTCCTAGCCCTGAAGAAATCGAGCAGGTCTTGACTCGCAACATAAAAAATAAAAAATCGAGTACGTCTTGAACTTTGTTTCCAATATTATCATGTGCAGCTCCTGCTCTAATCATAGACACTGCTGAATGATGTTTACGGAATTGCAAAACATGCATGCCCTCTCTCAACCAGTGATACATCCTCTTATGTTGCCTTCACTTTGACTTGCTCAGGCTGGTTGAAATTTTCGTTATACAACATGCCCGTTGGAGAAACAAGCCGTTGTAAAGCGCTTCCAAACCGACTCTGTAGTGGAAACATTGTTCAAAGAGACCAAATTAGGGCTATCGTAAGATGCTGCATTTCTAAATACAATGCATTTTGTAGAAATGAACATACCCACTGGAAGAAGACAAGTACCCACCAGCATAGTGTCAAGCTACTAAACTTGTCACGGACAAGCTTTAAAGACAACAAGAAAAGAGAAATCATCTTTATCAGAAGAGTATCCCATCACAAAAAATAACAGTAAATAACCGGAAAAAATGAACTATTCAAGACGGCATCTGATTTTTTGTTCTTTTACTTGCTGGGTAGTGATTTCACAGCTTTATCAACCAACAAAGTGTACAGAGGTAGATAGTTATCAGTACATAGCAAATTGTGGTCCTATTTTTTCATGGTTCAGACCTGATATTCAAAATATTCAGATCCTTTTTTCTTTCTCAAGTTGGCATATCCTTTATCAATGTTATCATTATTTAAATTAGCAAAATATAAACTGAAAGCCCAATGAGGTCTCACAGAAAAAAAGAAATAAGGAAACAGACATTACCAATAGAAGAAAGGTTCCAACGCAGAAGCATGCACCCATTGATTGACTCAAATACCTGAGATCCCTTCCAGCCTGAGGACAGAAAGAGAACCATCAGACATTTCATCAAATCCTCCAGCCAATGCTAGGTTTTCAGCCATTGAACTTATAAACTTAGCAGAATAGGCCCTTTATTCTGTTCTAATTGTCAACGTAGTATCATAGCAAGTCAAGATGGTTTACCGCATTAATTATCACACTGCTGATGGCCTATTGTCAGGTGGGTATGTTAGGATCAGCCAAATGAATTATACCAACTTACCAGTAATGCTCCTTCAAGGCTGTGTACTGAAGGTGTCACAAACAATGCAGTGAAATATGGAATCAGCACTTTGTGCATCTGTTAAAAATAGTGCAGTGGAATTATTAGTTTCTCACACAAAACTCTGGTAGTCATGGATTAATAGTAGCATTAAACTTTCTGCAGAGAAACCAAGTTAATTCTCCAAAGAGTACATCAAACAATTCCTAACAGACTGATATGATGGAGACAGCCTTTTAAAATCAAAATCAGGATTAGCAATAAATTAGTAAGCAGATTCGTATATGCCATGGACCAGAGTTAGATGGCCCTGGATCTGGGTGCAAGCATGCCATGATGGAAGCCATAGTGAAGGGGCGAGGAGGAAAATAGGACTAGATTGATATACTTTTATTGCTTCCTCAATCTATAAGAGGTCCAATGGGGATCCCTCGGACAGGAGCACTGAGTATTCAACAATGCACGAATTAAAAATGTCGATTCTAGAGATAGGATACTATATATGGCGAAGATAGCCTTTACAACAAGTTATAGACACTTGGAAACAACATGTACATAGACAACTGGCATACTGATTGTTTCTGAGGAGCAATCCGTATCTGAAGTACTTCCAGAACATGTAAAAATTAAAGCAGTACATCATACCTGTTGTACAACCATTTGATCATTGGTAAACAGCCTAGGAAAAAGCCACGGAACAATCGTTCCAGCTGTCCCCACAGTCAGTCCAGCTATAGCTCCAATAACTACGAGTGACTTGAGTAGCATCCTTGCCTAGATTAAAGGTACCTTCAGTATCATTCAGAGTAATGAACATAATATTCATACAGATTGATGTAGAAAGAACTACGGTAAAATGCAGTCACTACTTAAGTCAATCAAAGCACCATCAGTGCAGCACATGTTGCTTCAAGTATGCATAGTGGTGCTGGGTCCACCAGCAGCTTTTGCTCTGTTACAGGGAAAAGAAGGCAGGTGTGTACCAATTAAACATATGAAACCTGTTACACAACATGCGCAGGTCAGAACTCAAATATTTGTGTCAACATTCTTACATTCAACAGTCAAGACGCCTCATGTCCTAAGAAATAATAATCTAGCAAAAATGTAACAGTATCAAACTTCTGATAGATTCTATCGAAATAAGATTATTAGAAATCTTAGATGAACTCCTTTTTTCATTTCTAGGCTTTCAAAATGTCTTGTCAATGGCATAAGTCTTAAGTCACATTCAGCTCTGTTTTGACCAGATGAGCCTCCCCCCTAATAAAATTGATAATTACTTGTTGGCTTATCTCGGCATTTTCATGCAAAATATTTTGAAGAAAACAGAAAAGGAAGCTCCTTGTGAAATTAATCTGCTGAACCGATGAAAAGACAGTCTGCATGTCAGTTGATAAATTTAACCAAACAAAAGAAAAGTGTGAAAAATACAAGTGTCCAAGCATACATGTTCATCAAACACAACTTTGCACAGATTCTTGGATATGTACTGATATTACTGCTAAAAGTACGGCAAAGTAAAATGGTATGATATTCACAGGAAAATGAGCACTGTTGATAGGTACCTTCATCAAATTGCGGTTAGCTCCGTATATCATCTCCGGCATAAACGACTGTGCAGTTTGTGACAGGGGCTCACCCCAAACAGTGCACATGCATAATATATTAACCATAACCTTCACAAGATAAAATAAACAATATATGTTGTCACGTTTTTATCGACATGTCTTCATAGGGAAGCATTCCATAAGCTAAAAAGTATGAACCTGATGGCCTGCAAGAGTTATTGCTCCCATAGAAGTCGCGGAGTATGTAAGCAATGCATAAAATGCTACCTGAAGAAGATTGAAACAATCAGTTACAGTAAAGTCAAGGAAAGGACACAGATCAGTACACCCCAAAAGAATGATACCTTGGATGTCATTGTCACAAAAACAGGAGCTGCGATTTCGAATATCTGCAGAAGCTCTCTTGTCGATGGGATTGTGAATGAGAATGCTCGAAAACCTCTACTGTTTAGATTTTGCATCATCATAAAAGCTGCAACAATCTGAGCATGTGTCAAAAGCTAGCTACTTATACAAAAACATGTGAGCAGAGAACTCAAACCTGCAAAGAAGTTTGCAGTGTGAGCAACATCACAAAAAGCTAGAGGTGGAGGCTATTTGTGTAGCGCAATTGCAAAACATGAAGAGTGGAGAAATGGATAACGAGATGCTGGGATTTCTGGAACATGAAATACAACTGACAACAGAGGTGCATGTGATTCCATCTGGACAGGGTGCAGTGTGCATCGATGAATAATATATTTGTACAAAATATGAGTTCACCAGGTATTGTTGCTTAAGTGAGGACGTGGAAACTTGATTTTCAGCAATGTGGAGACATGTTCAGGAGACTGGAAATATGTGTACCTGTGAAACCATAGTAGCCCAGGCGGCACCAGCAATTCCATAGCCACATACAGAGCAAAGAAATATATCGCCAACGGCATTTATAACACTAGCTGCTGCCAATGCCTTCAGAGGACCCCAAGAATCTTTCATGCCTAGACTGATTTACAGCAAAAGATGTAATATAATAAGAGAAGCATCCAATAAAATATACTGTAATATGGTTAATTGTTTACTGTTGCATGTACTATTGTACTCATGTAGGTATGTAATCCATACCCGTTTACTCACTGGCAATTATAATGATTGAACTAGCATATAGCAATTAATGGCAAAAACATACTTAGAAATATAATTGTTGAAGACATTTGAGGCTTAAAACAGATGTCTACTAACATTCCAAAGAAATATAATGCAGCGCCCCTAACAACATGAATTCAAATAAAGGCATTCAAACAAGTATATCCAATGCAATAAGGGAACAGGAATGTGCCCAGTTTGTACCTAGCACTTTGGGCAACTAAGCCAACGAGAACTGCAGGCCATGCAAAACCTCGAATCTGAAATTGAGTTTCTGTTATTTCACATGAAAAAGGGAAATTCAATTTCATATCCTATAATAGAAGGTACTTGAACAGCACTACAAGCATTCAAAATAAGATTCCGCAATAAGCCTTGAAGTCAGAACTACAAGATTGTCCAACCACTTAATAAGGCAAAGGACCTATGCAAGCTGTCCAACCACTTAATAATCAAATTAGTATAACAGAGACCAACTAGATAAATTCAAAAAATAGCTGTATCTATGAGATTATGGTGATTAGCAATTTCAGAGCTAACTGAGCACACCGCATGGGATTCACAATATAAAAGATGCACATTTTCACACCTCTAGTTACGTTTCGATGAGCATGATCGTTAGGTAACCTCCTTTCCTTTCTCATGTTTCATAGTTTCTTGCGCAGAGCTATTACATTGTATTTCAGATACAGCACGGTATTGAAGTATTCAGCCATATCTATTTATCTTATCAAATGTTTAACTGG
Organism: Triticum dicoccoides; assembly: GCF_002162155.2. NCBI lineage: Eukaryota > Viridiplantae > Streptophyta > Magnoliopsida > Poales > Poaceae > Triticum > Triticum dicoccoides. The sequence goes on along the minus strand of NC_041391.1, from coordinate 72,652,436 downwards.
ATATACTCGAGTAGAGAAAGGGCAAAAGCATAAAGTGCCGGTTATACATCAGAGGAACATACTGCCCTTCGTCGGTCAATTGGAACTACTGAGAAATAGCCTACAAGGTGAAACTATTAAAACACAATTAACATATACAGACCTGTGCATATGTATTGGCAGCAGAAATAATTTCATGATTTTTGGATCCAGTGAAAGCTGAAAAGAAATTTAATAAATCACAAGTTAAGGTAAAGTTAAGTACCAAATACAAATTTTCAATAATGTAACCGATAGAACCACATCATGCATGTGAAACTCTAAACTGGTAGAACAAATACGGGAGCATCTTTTTCATAAATACGTGCCCTAATCAGGTAATGAAGTCAAAACAAGCCAAACAGTTGGGATAAAAGCATTACATGACCCCAATTTTAAACAGCACTTGCAAGCTTAATTGAGTCTAAGGTGAAGGCTAAAGTGACTTTTCAAGTGACATAGCAGGAAATTACAGAATCTAATGACAAAAGTAGTCCTCCAGCACTTCGTTAGAAAATACAAAATATCCAACACTTCAAATAAGATGATAGTTTCAAGCCCATTGAACATTTTGTTTCAAAGACTTACCAGTCAATACTTGGACCCCAAAAATCTTAGTGAACAAAAACATTCCTATACCAAAAGTAAGAGCTAAAAATAGCAGCATAGACACTTGATGCTGTGCAAGTTCTTCATCCTGCATATAGTAGCTGTAACTGGATTAGATTACATATAGAGCAAGAAGGTGCATATAGGTGCCAAGTGGCTGCAACAACAAGACAAATATCTGAAGAAACTTCAATTTCTGATTATTTATAAATCATTAAATTGGCAAGTAAGTAATATCTTATATTTGAACGAAGTTCTTTTCATTTTGGGCAGCAAAGCAAATGTATAGTTCATGAAGAAAACACAAACATATATCGACCTACTACTGTGCCAAATTTGTTCTGTAGAGTTCGTACTTTGGAAAGAATTAGCCAGCTTACTTTTGTCTCAACAAAATATTAGCCAACAAGCAACGCAAGGCCATACTCTATAGCTAAGTTGATAACCCCTGTCTCCCACTATTACCGAAGCACTCATAGTACACATCCCCGCAACTTTGCAAGTTACTAATCTAGCACGAGCTGCACGCACCTTGTTAGCTAAGGAGGTGGCCACCATGTTGGAGGTTGCGACTGACAGGAACATGAATATGTAGCACAGATAGTCGCAGAACACGGTCCCAGGCCCTGAAACCAGAGTTGAAATAAGCATACATCATTACACTTAAACTGAGGCGCAGCATGATGAGCCAGCCAATACATCACGTTCATGCATTTACAAGTACGTAATACTCCCTCCGGTCCTTTTTACTCCACATATAACATTTGTGTGAAGTAAAACTTTGTAAAGTTTGACCATATTCATATAAAAAAATATCAACATCTACCATACTGAAGTTATACGTACTATAGGAAAACTAAATTCATGACGCATCTAATGATATTGATTTCGTACTGTGAATGCTGATATTTGTTTTCCTATAAAGTTGGTCAAACTTTATGAAGTTTGAATTCAGACAAATCTTATATGCGGAGTCAAAATGACATGACAGGACGGAGGCTAAGATGATGAGGAAACTGCACAAATCCTTCAATCTGAAGATGCTACGTACTCTATTTGTTAAGAGCATCATACATACTATCAATGAGCTGGCACCAGAAATGCGGCGTTCAGTCGATCGGTTTAGTCAGACGAAGTAGAATAATGGCGGCGTGTTTGCGCATTTAGGATTCTCACCCAACTAATGGCGCGGCGCGGGCAACATTACCAGAATAAACCGGAGAGAGTACAACACTCCAGCATATTAAGGTAGGTACGGGTACGGCGCGCTGCAAAACACACCTAGGGCTGCGAGCTGGAGGGAGGAGGTCTGGCCGATGACCATGGTGTCGATGAGGCTCATGAGCGGGCCGCAGATCCAGAGCCCGAGCGCGGGCCCCGCGAACACCACCACGTCCCGCACCTGTGCCCATATCCCCGCGCCCTCCGCCGCCATCGCGTCCACCGCCACCTCCCGCTCGCCCCCGTCGGCCGCGCCTGCCGCGGCGGCGCATCGGACGACGCGGACGGCCGCGCGCGGGGAGAGGCCGCGCCGGCGAGGGGCGAGGAGCCGGGCGGAGGGGAGCGGGGGCGCGGGCGGGAGCAGCCGCGCCCGCCGGAGGGAGGCGGGGGTCGGCGCCGCGAGCGCGGCCGCGGCGGAGAGGAGGCGGAGGTGGGCGGACATGGCTGCCGATGATGCCGAGCTGCACTGCGCGCGCGGGCGGCGGAGTGGGGCGGGTAATAGTGTCTGTCTGCAGTGGGCGGATGGAGAGGGATCGTGTGGACTGGATCGCTACGCGGCCGACGAAGGCCGTTGCTGTACCTGTGCCTGTCACCGCTGCGCACCGTACGGCCCTGTTTGTCCGGGCTCCGTGAGCAGAGTCTGAAATCTAAAACAAGCAGCTATTTTCAATCAGTTTTGTCACTGAAGCTGAACCTGGATTCAAGCCATTTTGGGTGCATCGAAGCAAAATCCACAGGTGATTCAGGCCATTTTCAGGGCAATGAATCCAATCAAAGCTGAGACAAGCATGGTCTTATATTACCACACGAATCAGGTTTGCCACTCAAGCGAATCCGCAGGCGATTCGAATCCAATCAAAGGTGAAACAAACAGAGCCTACGTCTCGTACAAGTATAATACTCGAATATTCATTCCTACTACCGTACCATCTCTGTTTCTTTTTTATATATACTTCATTTTATCTCAAGACAATCTATGTAAAGTTTGATCAAACTTATATTACCCCCTTCGACCCATATTAACTAGATCGGGATCACGCCTTGGCGCAAGGGCGCCGGTCCCAACGATGTGGTCAAGCAAGTAATGATCAGTTAGAAGAAAGCATGGTTTATGTTAGTAGGAAGTGCAGCTTGCCACAGCCCTGCCGGGTGAATCATATCCAACCTGATAACAAAGCATATGATATGTAGCACAAAGCACCAAAAGTTTCAAGGTTTAGAACAACACCATAATAATAAGTTTGTTGGCAACCTGTTGAGAATTAATTGAAATATACAAGACACTTTGACACCGCCATTTACTTACAAAAGATAACAAATTTCACAAGTTCTTAAATATTTTGAATAACAAAAACAGAAGTTTTCAGAAAAGGGTGGGCATAGAATCCCACACGACAATTGACAAAAACGAACTGATCCTTGGCATTGTCCAGCACAACGATCACGTCGCCGATCTGATTGTCATGCCATGGTGCATGAGGTCGCTGCCCATTCGCTCGTCGCCGCTCACATTGACAATGGCGTTTTGCCTGGTTCCTGGACGCTGAAGGGGGCGATAGCTACAACGCCATCGGGCTCTTTCCGTCCTTTTGCTGCCTAGTTCACAAGTTTGTCATCCTGCATCTATCAGTTCACACGGCAAAGAGAAATAGTAGAGGTTCAGAATTATTCTCGAACTAACTGGATGTGGCTAGTAGCTGAATTCTGGTTGAGGTATAAGATGTTGACTGAACCTGAGATATACAGTACCACTTTATTGGGATTCAGCATTTTAGACCTTGGCTTTGTCCCCGAGCTGCTCCTGCACAGCTATCTATCATGACACATGAGTACCCTTGGCCTCTCTCTCTACTTGCGGCGCTGCTCTAAGCCAAGAAATAATCGAACTTGGCAAGATACAAAACATGAAGAATACCTGTTGCATGATAAGGGAAGCTAATGATGCATGTGAGACTGCAGATTATCACACTCACCTACAATAATCAAATCCTTTGAAGCATCCAATTTCTGCATAGACCAAGAGGAAAATTGCCAAATTAGCTCACCCGCTCACCAAAAAGAAGATATAACATAATATCTTTGTTGCTGAAATTTCAAGCAAAACAAATAAAAGCTAAGGGAGGCTATTATCACTTGAACAGTTGACAACATTTATCATTATTATTTGAACAGGGCATATACCCTGCTCCAGTTTACTTAATTAAAACCGAAGCAATACAAGGCGACGTTAGACACCACATCTAGTAGCATTATATGGCTAATGATCATCTAACACAGAGTAGCAACTGGCAATAGAAACAGGAAACTCTTTGATGCTGAATGCCCCGGGAGCTTGTCTAAGCGGATTTCTGTAAATGTCTCGTTCAATTATAAGACCACCGTAAGTAGTGTGTAATTAGTTAATCAATATTTTAACTAAGTTACATACGCAAAAAAATCCAAGTTACATAAACTTATTTTAACTTCACTGCAATAGATGTACATATTTGATTTCTGATGATTGGTGAACCTTGTTCAAAAAGGTAAAATTCATGCTTCTGTTTAACATTTTATCTAAAATTAGAAGATTCCACTTGATCCTCAAAGGTAACTCTGGGTAGAATAAATTGATTAGCTAACATTTCTAGTCATTCTAATGCGGAACTGGACAATGACAAAACCTTTGCGATAACATGTACTCCCTCTAGTATATATATGGCCAAGTAAATATTTGGGGGTTTACTTTCACCACATGCTAGACCAATAGTATAATGTGTATGTTACAAGTAGTACACCATCAAATTTTGAATTTGAAATAAGTTTTCAATTGTATGATATACATCTCATAAATGGATGGAGGTAGTATGTTTATTGTCTGGTTACTCTTGCAGCATACATAGAAGCTTCCATGAATTTGCATTGACAACATTACAGTACAGAGATGAGAATGGTGTAGTTGTGCTTGCACTTTGGGTTAGACAGACATTATAGCATATCTTGGCGAAGCTTATTGACATATAGAACATAGTAGAAAGCAGTGGAAAAGAGCATAAGAGATTCCTTCAAAACATGGAGAGGCGGTCTGCCAAGATGCTCAACTGGAAGAAGTCAACGATTTATCAGTTAACCCAAATCTTTAATTGAAGACAACACCTATTACTGCACAACAGTTTCAGTTAACCCAAATCTTTAACCAAGTCTAGAATGTTAGAAAGCCTACTTTCAAGGAGTGGTATTATTTTCTGTTATAGTGCCAGATAATAAGGATGATGTGCTATTACTGGTAAAATTTGCACAATATGACGATGCATCATGTCAAATACTCCCTCCGTTCCTAAATATTTGTCTTTTTAGAGCTTTCAAATGGACTATCACATACGGACGTATATAGACATATTTTAGAGTGTAGAATCACTCATTTTGATCCGTATGTAGTCACTTGTTGAAATCTCTAGAAAGACAAATATTTAGGAACAGAGTATATCTTCTCTATCATGAGTTCATATTAGGTTATTTTCGAATTCTAATATGATAACACTGGTAACCTTTACTAATATTTATGAGAAAATGCAGCCATGAATTATGGTGCATACAACAATGTCAAGATGAGAAGAAAAAAAAAGAAAAAAGTCCATAGTTAATGGATTGGACAGCGGCCCTACCAGTTTATTAAGATAATGGCTGCAGCTTCTTGCCGCGCGATTGCCCGCCGAATGGCGGACCAGTAATGACTTTATACTAAGCAAGTATACACGATACACCCTCATCTGATTTAGCTTCAAAAATAAAACAACACCTATTTAAAGCAAACTTTCATATGGGTCTATTCTTATGGGTAAAGGTTTCAGCTATCCTATAAGATGGTGAGCAACTATGTCCTTAAAACCATTAGATAGATTATCTCAAATCTGAAGCTAAAACATATCCTCATGCATGATGCAATATCTAGTGTTCTGAAATAACATCAGCGGCCAACTGTATGAAGTAGGGTTCAAATAGCAGACTTATATAACAGTACAGAATAGGTTAAAAAAGAGTCCAAATAGAAAATTAAGGAAACAAAACAGAATAAAGTAATATCGAAATAGATGTTCTGGACCATTAGTACCATATGCTGCAACTATAAACAGGTACCTATAAAGCTATATAAAAAATAATGTTGGCTTCTCACTTTTGTTCCACGTTCCACCAGTGGGTGCATCCAAACAAAAAAGAACATCTTGATGCTCATCTAACAATACTCAAAAGGCACTAAACTCCTCCCATTAATCAGTGCTCTTGATGCTTGTCTCACATTCCACGGTTTCAAGTTAAAATTAAAAAAGCTCCATATGAGTAAAGCAGATTGAAGAGACTCGAGACAACAGACAGGTGCTTTCTACTTCTTTAAAGAAAATCTAAATATTTGCTACCAGGCGTCTTGAAAGGATAACATACAGAAATTGCATATTATTTCCATCTGAATGAGTTTCTTATCTGCCGAGATTAAAGTAAATAAAATTAGAGAACCAAGAACAACACATAGTACAAACCTTTAGTCAATTGCAATGATTAATCTCAAAAAGGGCAACTAAGGTAGAAAAATCATGAAATAAGTATAAGCTAATAGATACAGATATTTCATATCCTCAACATAAGTTGTACCTTTGTAGGCCTACATTATTCAAAACACATCCAGGAAAAGAAAGAGGAGGGGTTGACCTGCAGTTCCCTGGATGAAGTCGTGAACACTGGCTCAGATCGAACGAAAATCCAAGGAGGGTATCGACCAAAAGAAGCAGCAGCCGCAAAAAACGAACCAGTCCGCATCAACAGATCCGGCGCTTCAACGGCAAGAAGAAGCGACCTGCAAGCAAACGAGATCTGAAATCAATTACTCCTCGAAAGAGAGCACATCCAGCGTGAAGAACCACCTTAACCGGCACGTCGATGCGGCGGCCCGCCACCCCGAGCCTCTCCCCGACGCACTAAACGCTCGCAAGAAAACGCTCATCCACACAGATGAGGAACGACCATGCCCGCATGTAAATGACAGGGGTCAACGACTCGAGGCCGAAACTGAGTCTGAACTGGAATGTGGAGTACACAGGTCATGTTGCGTACGTCGGTCAATGACAAGGAGTTGCAGGCGACTTCGGCAGTCGTCAACAAAGGGGTACAAATGGAGGATATTATGGATGAGGAGACGACAATGCATATGGATGAAGCGGATGTTGAAAAGAAAGTTAACCAAGACGAGGATCAGAATATTATGGAGGAGATGACACATTTTAGCAAAGGTAAAGATGGAACCTTGCGTATTCTATGTGGTCCTGGATTTACGCCAATCTTACCTAAAGAAAGAGTGTGTGTCACACGTGAGAACAATTCTAAATTAGAGGAGTTCATGCAAGTGCATGCACACACAAAACTAGAAAATAGTTGTTTGTTTTCTAATCAACGTGCAACAGGATATCATGCACGCATTTGGAGAAATAATCGGACGTGGAAGCCATGGAGAATAAGAAGGAAAAGGCCTGCATGCAACGGATTTATTAGTTGTATTACACGGAACATACAAACTCCTGAACTGCATGTGCTAGAAAATAGGAGGAGAAGGAGTCTGCACGTACGTGGAGATATGTTTCCATATCGGCCAGCTATGTACGTTTGGAAAATTAAAACAAAGGTAGCAGATCAAAACGGCCAGGATTTCGGTTGCACTCCAAGTCAGGCAGGAGAAAATAAATCAGGTACGTGACGTGATATGGCCTGTGTGCCTTGTTTAGGCCGAACTCATCTGAGTCGGTTTGTACCCAGACTATATATATTATTTGTGATGGGGACTTGAAGGATTAGGTTATTTTCTTTAGAATTTAGACAGACTATGAAGCGGCCCTCTGGGTGCTCATCTTGTTTATTATTGTGAGATTTTCTATCAAGAAAATTACACTTTAGCGAGAGGATTCTCGTGATCGAGAGTTTGCTAGCTATTGGCTTGAGGTCCGTCGGCGACGACGGATTGTGTGCTGGTGACGTCTACGTTGACGAGAGGTGCCTTGTTTGTCGAGGTATTGCTAGTCAGTTTTTGTTACCATAGTTTCAGGTTGCGTGTATCGCTCGCGTAATTGGAAACTCTTATCAGTGAAATTTAGTCGTGGTTGTTGCATCGTGAAAGATCGGGCCAAATTAGCGGCGCGTCCGAGGTCGTGCTTTCATCATGAAGATACACGAGGTGTCCCACAAGATGGTGAATTACCTGGTCGAGCTCCCTCGGCTTTACGGCTTACACACCTGACTTTCGTGAAGTGTCTTTAGCAGTGCCAAAGAGTGTGAACACATCTAGAAACCAACAATCACAATGAAAAATTAGAAATCTTGAGAGACTATATATCAAAATGATTGAGCAATTTTACATAGGTACCTTGGATCTAGCTGCTTATTAATAGGAGAAGAATGAGAATAACCTTGTTGTAATAGGTGCCTGCAACCTGGAGAGAACGAATTACAAATAAGGAGATGAATAAGGTTGTGCATCAATCAATCACCTCAAAGAAAATTCCCAGCAAACAACAAATTATACATCCGCCTAGATAATCTTGACAATTATCAAGTATATACAGATAATATACATCCACAGCAGAGAGGAATCGTCATGCCATTCAATATTTCAATCTTTAAAGAACAACTTCTCAGTGAAGTCCCAAATAAGGATATCCCATCATTAATTTGGAGATCATACACCCGGTCCATTTTTCACCTTTGTTACCACTATCTATAAGTATCAAATGATTTTACTTATTTCCTAATTATCTCAATATAAGCTAATGGGCTCATATACAAAACCAAAGACTGATATTTTAGCTTCCAAAGAAAATTCAATGATCAAAGGCTACTGAACCTTGCATCTAAATCGCACCACTATTGGTCCATGGCAGCTGTCCGCTACAGTAACACCATTTTTAGCACCAGCGGCAGTTCAACAGATAGATGTGACACCAATTACTCACCTTACATGGATGGCTCAGTTTCCTGGCATATATGCCACAAAAAAGGAGATCAGTAGAGAGATACCCTGCAGGTTGAGCAATCACTAATGAGATCCAGTCAATGTCCGCCCCGCAAGATTGAGGAACCAAACATGTATGATACATTTTGCTATGGCACAAGAACATTCAGACAAATGCATAATGCTACTGAATATTAGTACTGCTGTAATGGTACTGAACATTTAGACAATGTGGTGAGAAGAGAAAGAGGAAGGACGGGTGGTGGGCATACGATGTTGGCGTTGGGGGCGGCACGTAGTGGCGGCGCCAGGGCGAGGGGCTTCCGGCCGTAGAGGGCGCAACGTCCCCAGAAACATGGGCAAAGCTGGCCAGAGGAAACGATGGCATCGGCATCCGCCTCAGCGCCAGCAGCGTGGGTGAGCCAACAACCTGCAGCAGCAGCAAGAGAGAAGTCAGCAGAAAAAACATTATGGCATTCCTTTATCTCTGGCGACGCCTGAGCCCCCCTACCCACCACATACGACCTTGCCTCTTCTTCCCATCATCTCTGCCTAGAAAGGAACGGAGGCTATGAGAACAAGGAAGGGGTGACCTCACCTCAGTGGAGCTCCAGAGCAGCAATGAAGAAACCATGCCGTCAATGACCCGCACAAAATAGTCGGTGAGGATGGTGCAGGAAGAGAGTGGGCGGCGGATCTACTTACCCTCCTCCCGATGATGTGATGCACGAGCACGACGGGGGCGCGACGACGGGCGAGAGAGAAGGATTGGTCGCCGGAGGAGCGCTGGCGGTTCCTGCGCATCTCCCGTCGATGGCGACGCGCCTGGTCCACCTGTCGCTCTCCTCTCGACGATGGCGACGACGAGCAGCGGCAGCGGCGAGATCGGCAACGCGAGAGCGACGGCGAGGCGGGTGGGCGATGGGAGGGGAGTTGGGGGAGCGGGGACGGGGGAGGGGGAGGGGGCGGAGGATGGCGGCGGCACCGCGGCAGCAAGATGCATCGCGCTCGAGCGTGCGAGAAAGGCAGGGCGGCTAGGGTTCTCACCCAACGAGGGGGACGAACGAGAGCACGAAAGGATGGGCCGCCCATAGCCTCACGAGCCAACCGCCGCACGCCACGCACGACCCTGGAAACGAAAAGACCCAAAAACCCTCGGCGGGGGCAGGATATAACGTGCGGTGGCATCGGATATTTCCCCCGCCGACGCGCGCGACGGGGCGACCGGGCCGGAACCCAAGCCACGGTCGCTGACAACTGAGGCCCACCCGCGAACGGACCCACACGCCAGCGACCTTAGACCGGTAAAAACGCAGTAAAAACGAGCGGGGGAGGCGTTATTAGGAAGTTACTATTCATTCCAGCAGTAACTTATTTTGATCCGACGGCCCAGATTCCTCCAGATCTTGATCCAACGGCCGAAAACGCATCAAGAGATCGCATCCAATGGCTGAGAGTCACTGAGCTCTGAGGAGGCTCTGTGATGCCTTCTTCTCTTATTTCTGGATTGACGTTGGTTTAGTACAAAATGCGCATGAATTTTGGGACGGAGGGAGTATAATTTTGACATCTACAACGCTGAGTAAATGCAATATGAAAATATATTTCATGGTGGATCTATTGACATTGATTTGATATTGTGAATATTAATATTGAGTATATACTTTTCTTTAAATAAACTTGGACAAACTTCAAATAATTTAACTCATGACAAACTAATATACATAGTAAAAACTGAGAAAATATCATCTTCTCCTTGGGTAAAAACCGGTACAATGTAGCTTGTATAACGAGACTCGTCTCAGACACATCACCAGTAACGTTCTCTCTAGATGTAAAACCCGTCTTCAACTAGACAGTACATATACTTCTCATCCATGATGCGCATGGAGTGTCACCACTCCATCGTCATACTAGTGATGCTCGCTTTTTCAATAGGGAAAGCCGCATGAAGCATCAAATTTTCATTCAACTCAGTAGCATCTTACAACATAAAGTACATAGCCCTAAAATGAAATTAGAGAGAGAAAGTATAGGGCAAGAGAAGTTCATGTGAGCTAAGGCAAAACAACTAATGTGAGCCTCTGAAGCATTTCATATGTGATTGCTGAAGAGGGATTCACAACCTGTTTGCAAAGAGGCGGCGTAGATCGATAAACACATATAAAAAATATATGAGCAATCAATGTTTACCTAGAACACTATCACTATCGATGTACTAGTTGAATGCCCGTGCATTGCCACGAAATAAAAAACAATTCATGAAAAAAAACGTGCATGAACAACTGACATTGCCCACCCTCTCGTTATCCCCTCCTATTCTCGCGTGTTTCCTATCAACCTCTTCAATCTCCATGACATCGTTTTTGTATACTTGTTCTTTTTCTTTAGCTCTGATGACTTCGGTTAGAATGGTCACACAATAAGATAGTCTCCAAGACACAATATAAACCTTTGGTGGGAGGGGGGTGGGTGGGGGTCCCTTACTTTACTTTGTCCGCTAATAAAAATAACTTGTTTGTTTGAAATTCATTTTTCACGCAACATGGTGTGGTATTTCAAACTCATTTTCTCCGTGTCCTCTTCCCAACCGGCGTTAGGAATGTCAACGAGTGCCTTTTTTTTTGGATTTTGGTCGAGGGTGGTGGATTGGAAGCTGCGCTAGCACATTTGACCCGATTTGGCAATGTATCAACATAGTTTGTGATATTTTTAAATGCAGAACCCAAGAGAGATTTTCTCTTCCAAAAATGATTCAACCTTACAAGATATCAAATTTATTGTGCATACTCCACTTAAGAAACTACGTGCATGGGTATTTCTCTAGTAACTTGAACATACGGGAACGAAACATGGACTGATCGGATACTTCTGTGAGAAAACGCATACTCGCAAATCTTCTCTAACATAAGGCTTCTGTTTGACCCTTTCCTTTGTCCAACCACTTTATGTATGTTCCCATCCCTCCTCTTTTTTATTTGTTCCTCCCATCTCTGATTTTTCTCACATCCGTTCCCTATAAAGCAACTCAACCCTCCCAAAATGGACATTTCTCTAATAACTTGAACATACGGGAACGAAACATGGACTGATCGGAGATTTCTGTGAGAAAACGCATACTCGCAAATCTTCTCTAACATAAGGCTTCTGTTTCACCCTTTCCTTCGCCCAACCACTTTATGTATGTTCCCCATCCCTCCTCTTTTTTATTTGTTCCTCCCATCTCTCATTTTTCTCACATCCGTTCCCTAAAAAGCAACTCAACCCTCCCAACAACACGAAAATAAGAATCACGAGGCATGTGATGTTTACAAAGTTTGACTTCAGACAAATCTAATAAGCAGAGCAGAAAAAAAAGGGAGTATATAAGAACACTATTGTCATTCTCATTTTCGTGCTAGTTGTCGCCAACATCACATGCCTTAAAGGAAGGACAACCTACTATATATCTTGTTATGTTGTGATCCAAATTCAAGTATAAAGAGAAAGGCTAACTTCTGATGAGCGAGCGGAGCGAGGCCATATGTTGTTCCTTTGATGAATAGTAAATTAAAAGCAAATACCAAATCAATTTAGAAAAGAATAAAAAAAACATGTCCATTTTAGCGTCCAAAAGATCTATCATGGAACATATTTTCATACTACAATTAATTGGTATTTTAGATGTCCATATTTTAAATTATAATTTTGATTAAACTTCACAAAGTTTAACTTCAGACAAACCTAATACATGGAGTAAGAAGAAATGGTGGGAGTATATAAGAACACTACTTTTTTTTTGAACATATATAAGAACACTACTGTGATTCTCATTTTTCTACTAGCTGCCAACAACATCACATGCCTTAAAGGAAGGACAACCTACTATATATCTGAACTGAACATGGATATGGCATTTTGGGCTCCGGGGAGCATAAACTAAAAACAAATAGCAAACCAATTTAGAAAGTTATAATTTTCTTTTCATATCCATGTTAATGTCCAAAATACGCATGACAATTTTCATGTGAAACAAAGCAATAGTTTTTCTTCAGTGAAAAAACAAAGAATAGTAAACTAAAAACAAATAGCAAACCAATTTAGAATTTTTTTTTCATGTCCATGTTAATGTCCAAAACATGCATGACAATTTTCATGGGAAAGAGAACAATAGTTTTTCGCCAGTGAAAAACAAAGTTAAGTAGTCGAGAAATGCCAAAGAAAATGTCATACAACTTTCTTTTTACACAGATTGAAATGCTTGAGAATTCCACCTAAACATTTGCAGATAACATTCAGACATGAATATGTGCATGACTATTTTTTCACATTTTTCACATTTATGAAACTATTTTTGAGGACCAAATGGTCCCTAGAGCCGAATTGAATATCCGTGACATATACCAAAATTCAAAGGCTCCGACTTTTACATTGCCTGCAAGAGGCCAATGACACATAGCTCATCCAACTTGATTCATCGACACATGTCATAACATGGACAAATCACCCACTGAGCTAACAATTAGACCTATGATCAACACTGCGATGTAAGATAATTAACTGACAATTACGCACAAAAAGTCAGCTGATCATAATAAACCACGTACAAAATAAACATATGAGACTTAATTCGGCGATGGAAAAACAACGCGGGCAAAGCACATGTCACGCTCCAGTATAGTTCATACCCCCTGCCCTTCCGGTGGTGCTGCGGGCTTTTTACGGAGACGGGTTTTTGGTTTCATCATGCGAGGACCAAACGGTGCGAGGGGTAGCCACGGCGGGAGGGGCTGAGTCGGCCGGCGACCGTCCTTGCGCGGCGGCTCCGGCCGTGTGACTTGCACAACGGTTCGCTCCTGCTCCTGCCGCTGCTGCCAAGAGGAGGAACCGGCATCCATGTGAATTGGTGCCGTGAGTGTCTGCTGCCCAGTCGGCCGAGCAGGTTGCGGCTGACACCCCGGGCCACGCGGACGTTTAGGCGAAGGTGGAGCCGCCTGGCATGCCTCCCTAGCACGGTGCAGGGAGGGGTACTGGGGATGGTGTGCTCCGCCACTAGGCGCAACGTACCCCGAAGGGCACCTCAAGGTCTGGAAGATCCTCCGTAGCTGACTGTCAACGCGCCGCCACGCGGACATATTGTCGGACGGGCTCATCGTGATCCCCATGCTGAGCCGGTTGATAAGAGCGGCAACCACTTCCTGAGCCTCCAACGCCATGTGGGCCTGCAAACGCCAATCATGAATCAGTAAACATCAGCACTGCCATTCTATCATGTTTGAATAACCTTAAATTGATATGCTATCCTTACTGCATGCTGCCTGGTGCTAACAACTGAGTACGCGAGGTCTGACTGCGCCTCGTCGCCGCTATCTTCATCGCTGTTGTCTGGATCAATATCTCCAGCCCTTCCATAATCGCCTTCTTCTGTCAGATTGTGCATGTGGCCAGATTGCTTATCTCTATCAACCGGATGGCTGCCATGGACGGGCTCATGCCCACCGCTGCCTTCTAACAAAGCATTCTCCTTTGGCTCAGGGAGCACTAAAGCGACGGGGTGAGTCCTCCGACACTTGCACGATGCTAACCAGGACAGCCACTCATGCGTTCTATCTACCCGCCTCGGGTCCCATAAAACGTTTTACAGGATTTCGTCCACACCGCCTCAACACTGACAGTGCACACGTTGGGATCAAGAGAAAGATGTGTTGTCAACCAGTGTTTCAACTGACTAATGTTCATTTTTTCTGGTTCCGATAACATGAGGTCCACGCATTTAAATTCACTCAGATCAAACCCCTTCTCGTTTGTTCGGACACTGCCAGGACCATAGTAAGCAACGAATTTCAATGATTCAGACATGCCTCCTGCCATACAAAATTCATCCATCAAAACAAAGTGAAGCAATACTCACTGCTAACACTGCATAGGCACAATGTATACGGTACGACCGGCACCGAATTTTTTTAACACGCAAATGCGTATCTACCAACACCAGAGGGCATATTCGTTGCCGCGGCCCATGAGCACTGGCCTTTTCGTTGCATGTTGGCATGTTGCAGCCTGAGTCAACAACCCATTCTTCCTTACTGCTAGCAAAGACGAGGTTATTCTCGCTGCGTTGCGAGTAGAATGATAGGGTCATAGTTCTGCAATTCCTAGGCTGGCAATCATGGTTCTGAGATTTCATTAAGAAAAAAAAACTCCTAATTTCGAAGTGCCCTAAATTCTGAACATTTACATACAGATCTGTAGTGCCCTAAATTCTGAGCATTTACAAAATCTCCTAATTAAACCCTAGATAGACTGGTACCACGAAAAATCTCAAGAAAATGTTACCGTAGATTGTCAGGCTTCTTCAGTTCTTGATGCGCTGCCTCTCTCCTATCCCCCTCCTCCCCCCTCCTCTCCTGCGCTCTTCGCCTCCTCTCCTCCTCTGCCCCCGAGCTCTTGCACGGCCGCTCCCCTGTGCCGCCTCCTCTCAGCCGCTCGCGCGGCGGCACAGGGGGTCGGCCATGGCTGCCACCGCTCGGCAGATCTGGGGACGCATATGGGGACGGGGAGAGAGATGGATGGAGAGACAGGACGGCTCTTGCTATGCTTACCCGTGCCGTGCCTCCGGTCATGCGGGATGGAGGGGGGGTCTTCTGTCACGCTGGGAACAGCGGCGTGTTGTCACCTTCCATCTGAAAAGGTAAAATAAAAAATCGGACGAGATTGTCTGCTAATCGGACGGCGCAGCTGGCGGTTTACTCTTCGATGACATTTCTTCATTGTCCTCAAATATTCTTGATCCATCGGCTTATCGTTTAGTCACGGAGATTAAGCATCTCTTAGCTGCTAGAGAGTTTTTTCCTATGAAAATTTCTAGAGAACAAAACAGAGTAGCAGATCGCTTGACGAACCATGGGAGAGTAGAGTGTATCATGGCTTGTTGGCTAAAAAGATTACCCACCTTATACCGCTGAGCTTTTGCCAGCTGACTGTAACTCTGCTTCTAAGGAATAAAACTCTTTTACCCTCATAAAAAAAACAATGAAACCAAAACTCCTTTTCTAATCCCGAGCTCAAATACTCATTGATGAACAGTAAAATAAAAAATAATGGTAAAAATATCTACCACAAATCTTTTTTTTTAACTTTGATCAGTTTGTCTAACTCACATCTAGATGCTTTTAAAGATGTCACATCTAAGCTCTCACAAATATATAATGCATCAACAAGAAACAAAACAAATAGGACAAAAAAATAGACCACAAATAGAATGAACATCAATTTAGATGTGACATAAACAAACCCAACTTTAATAGATGTTTTGTATGCTTGACAAATTTCAGCATGAAATAACTTTCGTGGAAGTGATGGAAAAAAAATCAATACTCCAATGAATGTCATTTTGTGTTGAAATTTATCAAGCATACAAAACATTGTCAAAATTTAGCACACAATAACCTTCGCAAGTTGCTACCAAGCAAGCATTCGTACCACAAAACGGGGATCGAAGATGCCTCTGAATCTGTCTAGCCACCCCTTGTACATGATCTTATCCTTCTTGCTTAGCATCCTTTGTATGCATGTCCACACATTCAGTGTCAGCTCGTCCTTCAGGTCCTGGCCAGACGCCACAGCTAGTCTCGGATGATAGTGCTTGAACCACTTCCTGTAGAAATTTACGGATTTCAGAATCACATGGCAAGGACAGCCAAACAGTAGAAAATGCATGCCACCGGACGGTTCTACTCTTGTCATTCTTACTTCTTTAGAACATTGTCGCCACTCGCCACAGCCTACCATGCCAACATATAATTTTGAAATGTCATGCTCGGAAGGCTCAACATGATACAGCCCAACCGATGCTGGGTACTTCTCTCCCCAGTCGCTCCGTGACGATTCTCCCGCCGCCCAATCGAAGTCATCCTCCTCATCAGTATCAGTACCCTCAGCCACTTCTCCATTTATATCTTGAGAACCACGGCGTCACCAACAAAACAAGAGCATGTCGATTAACATCTGCATAGAAGCCACGTAAACAGAGTCTCACCACCTCTGATGTGACTAGTAGAAAATGGGCCATTTGTCCCGGTTTCAGAGGCCCATTAGTCCCGGTTCTGTAACCGGGACTAATGGATCGAGACTAAAGCCCAACATCTTTAGTCCTAGTTCGTTTACGAATCGGGACAGATGGTGCTTCACGTGACCGCTGCGGCGAGCCCAGGCAGGAGGGCCTTTAGTCCCGGTTGGTAACACCAACCGGGACCAAATGGCATCCACGCGTCAGCAGCTCAGGA
>NC_041391.1:72603969-72635013 GCF_002162155.2 Triticum dicoccoides | reverse complement strand
TTCGTGCTTAGTCAACGCTAGCTACCATACGTATAGAGAGAACTCGACACGCTAGCTAGTAAGCAAATGAAGGAACGATTAAGTACACAAGATCGTCATGATGAACATATACAGAGAGAAGTGATCGATCTCTCTTTCTCTGCGAGATTGGTCAAACAACAAGTTTCGTATATCTATCCGACGCTACTAGCTACATATATATAATATAAGATCTCTTACAAACCCTAACATCTAATGTCTATTTGAACTTCCACATGATATTATCCGTCTTTATTTATGACGTGGTCAAGAAAGAATCCCGCCAATTTCTCTTGAATTGCTCGTATGCAATCATGTGGTAGGAGTTCATCATGCATCTCCCACATCTAATTTAAAGAAGTGGGTCAATACATGTATATGAATGAAACTCAACACAAATGATGGTAATAGAATAAAATTATGAATATTATTGTTTGTGTACATCAAAATCTTTTTTAGAGTAGCCCCCGGCTTAGATTTCGTCGAGTTGTACATGAACTCGCAAACGTAGTATCCACAAAAATCATTCCCGGATTCCTACCACAAGACCTTTACGAGAAATAGAGTTCAATCAAACCGATAATCAAGCATGCTTAATGGTTTTGATGAAACTAGCTAGAATCAGTGGGAGATGCGCGGAACTAGCTAGTAGTACTTATTTTCGGGTGTGTAAATCGCAACTCCTTCGACATTGCCGGAGCAATGACGGTGAACTGTTTCCAAACCCTGCCAGACAAAGAGAATAATTACTTAATATCAGGAAATCAACAAAGTTACCGATATGGTGCGATAATGATCGATTGAACTTATCTCTGGAGCATATCAGTCATGTTCGCATACTCATCATCTTTTCTTCTAGAGTTCGAGATAGTTACTATTCCAGTTTCAAGCTTAACCTCTAGCAAAATAAAGTGAAAGCTGCGCATGCATGCTAACTCATCAATTACATTACTATAATTAACTCGAGTAAGGGAAACCAAATATGCGCAAGACAGTAACACTAACCGGAAGTTGTAAGGAAAGGATATTTTATCTTTGTTTTGATTTTTAATCAACGATTGTAGCAAGTTGTCCTCGGTCTCTTCGGCTTTGTGTTTGACCATGTATTCATGTATGATATTTGGGTTAATGAACCCAATGTCATAGATATCTTCTTTCCTGCATTCGACGATCTTCAACCTGCATAATATAGTGAGGATAATTATATATACATGCAATGAAAGAGCTGAGTTGTATATAGAGACTTAATTACAGAAGTAGTACTTATAGACAGTAGCAAGTCATGAGTGTTTTGTCAAGGGCCTTTTGATTGTATAACTGGAATAACTCGTCAAATTCAATATTCAAAATATCCGTTCCAATGAGGTCGTGCTCCTCTTTAATTCTCATCGTCAAAGTATGCCTCCCAGACTGCCTGCATCTTTCCATGTACCAGTCATGGAGTCTTCGCATCATCATTGTTAGATGAGGATGATCAGGCTTGACGACCTCCATGAATTCAATGGGTACATCATCAGGCAGGTAATCACCAAGATTGGTACCGGGCACCATCCCCGGATGATTAGCGACGATATCGCTAGACACCTTGAGCGGGGGGCACGTTTGCTTCGCCTGTTCGCCGAGCTGGGGGATTTGTTTCCCACTCCTTCGTGCTGCTAACCTTGCATCACTGCAAGTACTTCCCGCCCGCTCCGCTTCCTTATATGTCTTTTTAATAGTGCTCTCATAGTTGGAATCCGGCGGAGACGGCGGTGGTCGCTTTAGAGCATCGATAGTCGCTTCAGTTTCACCGGATCTATCGTTTCCTTCGGAGGTGGAGGTTTCAGTGCAAAAAAGTCCCTCACTTGGGCACGACTGATG
The DNA here is from genome assembly GCF_002162155.2 of Triticum dicoccoides. Taxonomy (NCBI): domain Eukaryota; kingdom Viridiplantae; phylum Streptophyta; class Magnoliopsida; order Poales; family Poaceae; genus Triticum; species Triticum dicoccoides. Next base: position 72,633,135 of record NC_041391.1, on the reverse strand, counting down.
TCCTCGTTTTCCTTGTCGGTCCTCTCATAAGGTATCTTTTCTGTAGCCTTGAGAGATGGACCGTATTTGAACTGCTTCCCTTCTCTGCTTGTACTACTGCTAGCCACCGGAGCGGCGACCTCTCTCTTTCGTCGTTGCTGACACGGCGGTGTCGGCTGACCCACCAGAGGAGGCGGAGTGCTCCGACGTGCCGGGGGAGGCTGAGTGCTCTGATGCGCTGGAGGAGGCGGAGGATGAGCCGTAGTGCCCTCACGCGCCAGAGGAGGCGGACTGCTTGTTGGAGGAGGCGAAGAAGGAGCCGGAGTGCCTTCACGCGCTGGAGGAGGAGGTGAAGTGCCCCGACTCGCCGAAGGAGGAGGAGGAGGCGGAGGCGTCCTGTTTGGAAGCTTGATGTACTCCTTCCGTAATAGACATGGAGTCTTCAGAGCAAGACCCAGCTGAATCTCCCCTTCACCTGTAGGGTGGTCAAGCTCGAGCTCCTCAAATCTCTCCATTACTTCATCCGCCATCACAACAGTATAGCCCTCTGGAATCGGACGACAGTGAAAAGTCCCGTCGGGTTGAGGAGGTGGAATAGTGCCGACAGCCGCCTTCAAGGTGAGGTTCTGGCAATGTTGAGCCTCTGCGATAGCATCCATAGGGTAGCTAGGAGCCGTGAAGTCAGGCTGCTGAACGAGCTCCGTGGAAGCCATGCTGCTTCTCCGCTGAGATGGCAGGGTAGCTTCTGGGGTAGCTTCATGCCGCTGAGATGGTTGGTAGGCAGCTCACTGGCTCTCAACTTGTTCCTCTAGATTCACTACTCTTGCATTGAGCTTCTGTATATCGCTCAGCTCCTATTTCCTCTTCCTCTCCCAGGTTCTGTAACAGGCTGCGCCGGGAAACCCAATCTTCCACGAAACAGAGCCTAGCATGCCTCGTGTTCGTCCAGGGTGCTCAGGATTCCCGAGGGCCTCAGTCAGCTCGTCATTCTCTCTGTCGGGAATGAACGTCCCTTCCTGTGCTGCCTTGATTGCCGCCTGAAGCTTCGTGATGGGTGTTGCAAGTTGCTTGTCCGTCCAACGACACTTTCCTATTTCAGGGTCCAAAGTTCCCCCAACCTCGAAGAACCAAGTCCTCGAACGGTTAGGCCAGTGGTATGTCTCTGGTTCGACCCCTTTAGCAATCAGGTCCTGCTCAGCTTTGTCCCACAATGGCCGGGCTTTGAGGTAGCCGCCTGACCCCGTGCGGTGGTGCCACTACTTCTTTACAGCATTTATCTTGTTTATCTCTAACATCCTCTTACTCTTGTCGATGTCTTGTAGGCCATAAATGCGGGCCAGTGATCTCTTATCTTCTCAAATCGTCTGACGAATTCTGGAGTCTTCTCTTTGTTGACAAACTTTGATTTCAACTCATTCTTCCACCTCCTGAATAGCTTTGCTATCTTCTTAAGAGCATACGACTTGACCAGTGGCTCTATAACTAGCTTATTCGGATCCTTTCTCTGGCGGTAGGGTGAATTTGCCTTCAGCGAGGTCCAAAGATCATCTTTCTCTCTATCGGTGACATAAGAAACTTGAGGGTCTTCTTTCTTAGACTTATTCCATAGCTGGAGGCTGATCGGGATGCTGTCCCTAACAATAGCTCCGCACTGAGCATAAAATGCATCCTTGGTCCGCCCGGGTTCAATCGGTTGGCCATCATCCACAATTGCTGTGATCGTGAACCTTTCATCCACGCGCAACCTTTTCTTCAGGCCTCATCTCGTTACCGAAGTTTGGCTCGATCCGGAGGGCTATAAGAGAATAAAGAAGAGTTAATATATGTACATACCAAAACAATTAATGCATCAATTAGCTAGTCAATACAGGCTTAATATATATATATACCTCGCCAGACTTTGCAACAGCTGATCCCGACTCTGTTCGGTCACCAGAGCCGTCATCACGGTCTCCTTCTTCCACCGGTATTCGGTCGCCGGAGCCATCATGATCATGACTTTCTCCTCCATTGTTCGATCACCATAGCCTGCTTCCTCTCCTTCCAGACCATCCGTGTCGTTGAGAAATGACAAGACATCACGTACATCACGGATTATGTCCCCCAATATCTCTTCTTGTTCGAAGTCTCTTTGTTGATCCATAGTTTCTGCAAATATTACAACATGGAAATTAATATACAAACATGAGAGATAGATATATTAATAGTGGCAAACATAGGCCTAGCTAGCTAATCACAACAAGGAATATTAATTAGTGGCCTCGACGCTTCTACCGTTTGGGGTGGCCTCGACAACGCTTCTAGGGTTTGGGGTGGCCTCGACAACGCTCTTTTAACTTGGTAAATTTGGGTGGCCTCGACGCTTCTAGGGTTTGGGGTGGCCTCGGCAACGCTTCTAGAGTTTGGCCCAGACCGCCTCTCTCATGAATGTCAAACAAGGGATTTAACATGATGGCGCCATTCTGGATGTGCAGAAAATGGTCCCTATTTTTCCTGATCTCATCTACCCTTCTATATGTCACATTGCCTAGTGTCAAAGGATTCAAGAAAACCATGGCTTCATCATTAGCCAGAAGTAACAGGCGCATGATGGTATGAAGCTCTCCAAAATTATTTTGGAATGGAGTCCTGATAGGATAATTCGCTTTTTGGTACGAAGTTCAGCAAGAGCCTTTCGAATATCGCTATTTGGAAGGCCTTTGCTGAACTTCGTATCAAAAAGTGAATTATCCTATCAGGACTCCTTTCCAAAATAACTTTGGAGAGCTTCATACCATCATGCGCCTGCTACTTCCGACTAATTATGAAACCATGGATTTCTTTAATACTTTGACACAGGAGAACGTGCACATATAGAATGGTAGATGAGATCAGGAAATATATGGATCAACTTAATTATGCACATCCATAATGGGGGCATTCTTGATAAATCTCTTATAAATCTCGAGAGAGTTTGTCGGGTAGGGGCGGGAGGGGGTAGGAGATCAACAACTTTTTTTCTAGGGTTTGGGTGTCCTCAAGAGTTGGTCGAGCGAGAGGGGTTGATCTACGTCCCCCTCTCGACCCCTCGGCGATCCTCGACCCTCGACCCTCGACCCCTCGACGACCCTCGACCCTCTACCCTAGTTCCCGACCCTCGATCGCTCGGCGATCCTCGACAACTCTTCTATTTTTTTTTCTTCTTCTCCTGTATTCCTTCTTCTTCTCCTCTTTTCTTTGTTCTTCTATTTTTTGTTCTTCTCCTCTATTTTTTCTTCTTCTCCTCTTTTCTTCTTCTTCTTCCTCCTCTTCTTATTTTTTTCTCCTCTTGTTCCTCTCCTCTTTTTCTCCTTCTTATTCTCCTTCTTCCTTGAACAAACTTAATATGAGTTTTAACATAGAGCATTCATCGCGCAAGATCATCATGAACAAAAATATCACACTAATTTCTATGGGAAAAAAATTCCACTAACATCACATCTCGTCTCCACAAAATATCTCATACATCTCATGTCATCTCATTTCATTCAAAAAAAATTGTTTGCATATTCTTTCTTAAATGAGCATATGAACATTTTCTTAAATGAGCATATGAACATACATATCACCAAGAAAATAGACCTAAATAAAAAAGTACATATATGAATAAAAGAATGCTATGAACATTATATCTATACATACATAGCCACATCCATACATACGTGTATCCACATACATATATACATTATATATATGAAAAAAAATCATCACATAAAAAATTGCATAAAAATTCATAGAGAGTCGGGGCGGAGGCGGCTCACAGCGGGGGCGGCCGGCGAGGGCGACGGCGGGGGCGGCGAGGGCACGACGACGGCGATGGCTGGCCGGGGCAGGGCCGCGGCCAGACGACGCGCTCGGGGGCGTCGGCAGGGGCGCGCAGGCTCGGGGACAATGTCGGCATCGGCGACGACGAGGCACAGGCGACAGCAGGGCGGTGCAGCAATGACGTCAGAGGCAGGGGCGACGACGGCGACGACGGGGCAGAGGGGCAGCCTGGCAGCATCGTCGAAGGGATCGAAGAAACTGAACTGATTTTTGACAAGTGCTGCTTATATAGACGAAGCTTTGGTGCCGGTTCATGGCACCAACTGGGACCAATGCCCCCTTTAGTCCCGGTTGGCGCCACCAACTACCAATGCCCCCTTTCGTCCCGGTTAGTGCTACCAACCGGGACCAAAGGCCTTGTGATGCCCGCGGCCAAAATGTTTAGTCCCACCTCGCTAGTTGAGAGGGGCTCGGAGTGGTTTATAAGCCCCATGCCGCTGCCCTCTCGAGCTCCTCCCAATGCAGGGTTACGTGCCTAATCTGACACTGCTATGCCTATGGGCCTACTAGGCCTTCTGCGGGCTTGAATCCTAGCCCATGGTTGGGTTTCTAGTCGTATTCAGGCCGTGGTGGCCTAGTAGGTGGCATTTTTTTATTTTTTCCAATTATTTGTTTTGTTTTTTGCATTATTTATTTTCTTTTGTTTTTTGCTTTATTTTTTAATTCTTTTTGTTTTAGGTCACAAAAATATAAACTTTCTGTTAATGCCATTAGTTTTGAAATTTGAATAGTTTAAATTTGAATTCTTTGAAATTTGTGTGAATCACTAGTTTGTGATTAACTTTACTATAAAAATAAATTTTGGAGTGATTCTTTTTCCTGCTATTTAATATTATTGTGTTTTATCATTATATTCAAAAACAGATTTTTTTTATTTTACTTTCTAACAAAAAAATATTTATGATAATTCTTTTTGCTATTAAAGTTTCTAACAAAAAAATTTCTTTATGAAATTTCTTTTTGCTTTTAATGTTTTGAACAGAAAATACTTTGATAATTTTAGTTGCATAAATTTTATATAATTTTAGTTGCAATAATACTAGAGGTTTATAAAAGCTTTTTAGTTGATTCATTTTGCTATTGGAGTTTTATAAAAGCTTTTTAGTTTATTCTTTTTGATATTAAAGAATATTATAGTTGATCATAATAGAATATTTTAATTGATTATTTTAGAACAGAATATTTTAGTTGATCATTCTTTTTGCTATTAGTTCATTCTTTGAGCTAAATGACCCTGAAAAATGAAAAGCACTACAAATGAACTCTAAAAAGGTTGAAAGTTGGCATGGTATCATCATTTCACCCACATAGCATGCGCTAACAAGTTGAGAGGATTATAGCAAAAACTGGATGCACTTCGTGTACAAAATGGACAATCTCTTTTGAAGTATCAGGGTTTCGGACGGAAACTCATCTGTTACAAAGGGATTTCATTTTTTGAACTTATTTGAACTCTAGACTTTTTTGTGTTCAAAATGCACCATTCAAAGCCACATCATCAATTTTCAACCCTTTCTGACTTCATTTGGTATATTTCATGCATTTATTAATTTTTTGAGCTAAATGACTCTGAAATTGAAAAGCACTACAAATGAACTCTGAAAAGGTTGAAAGTTGGCATGGTATCATCATTTCACCCACATAGCATGTCCTAAAAAGTTGAGAGGGTTATGGCAAAAATTAGATGCATTTCGTGTACAAAATAGACAATCTCTTTCGAAGTATCAGGGTTTCGGATGGAAACTCATATGTTACAAAAGGCATTTCATTTCTTCACATGTAACTACAGATCTAGATCAAAGGCATCATCATAATAGTTGTGGACAGAACGTCTTCACTTTTTCTTCGCTTGTGTCCTTTGCTTATTGCGCCGTAACCATGGATAATTTCATCGTTTAATAAGGTGCTTGGGTCAGCCTTGACTTTGAAAGGAGGAATTTCATGAAACTTTTCATAATCTTCAGACATGTCTGTCTTGCCCTCCAATACCACGGTGTATCTTTTTCCTGAAAGAACTATGTGGCGCTTTGGCTCATCATATGATATATTCACTTCCTTATCTTTTCTTTTTATCGGTTTGGTAGACATGTCCTTCACATAGAAAACCTGGGCCGCATCATTGTCTAGGACGAATGGTTCGTCTGTGTACCCAAGATTGTTCAGATCCACTGTTGTCATTCCGTACTGTGGGTCTACCTGTACCCCGCCTCCTGACAGATTGACCCATTTGCACTTAAACAAAGGGACCTTAAAATCATGTCCATAGTAAAGTTCCCATATGTCCACTATGTAACCATAATATGTGTCCTTTCCCCTCTTGGTTGCCACATCAAAGCGGACACCACTATTTTGGTTGGTGCTTTTTTGATCTTGGGTGATCGTGTAAAATGTATTCCCATTTATCTCGTACCCTTTGTAAGTCATTAAAGTCGAAGATGGTTCCCTGGCCAACGTGTACAGCTCATCAAAAATAGTGTTGTCACCCCTGAGACGTGTTTGCAACCAACTGCCGAAAGTCCTGATGTGTTCACATGTAATCCAGTCGTCACACTGCTCTGGGTGTTTGGAGCGCAAAATGTTCTTGTGTTCATCGACATACCGGGTCACCAAGGTAGAATTCTGTAGAACTGTGTAGTGTGCTTGAGACCAAGAATGCCCATCCCTACATATTATCGAGTCCCCTCCTAGCATGCCTTTTCCACTCAGTCTCCCCTCATACCACGATTGAGGGAGACCAATCTTCTTAAGGTCAGGAATGAAGTCAACACAAAACCCAATGACATCCTCTGTTTGATGGCCATGGAGATGCTTCCTTCTGGCCTAGTGCGGTTACGGACATATTTCTTTAGGAATCCCATGAACCTCTCAAAGGGGAACATATTATGTAGAAATACAGGGCCCAGAATGACAATCTCGTCGACTAGATGAACTAGGACGTGCGTCATGATATTAAAGAAGGATGGTGGGAACAAAAACTCAAAACTAACAAGACATTGCGCCACATCACTTCTTAACCTTGGTAGGATTTCTGGATCGATCACCTTCTGAGAGATTGCATTGAGGAATGAACATAGCTTCACAATGGCTAATCAAATGTTTTCCGGTAGAAGCCCCCTCAATGCAACCGAAAGCAGTTGCGTCATAATCACGTGGCAGTCATGAGACTTTAGGTTCTGGAAATTTTTCTCTGGCATATTTATTATTCCCTTTATATTCGATGAGAAGCCAGATGGGACCTTCATACTGAGCAGGCATTCAAAGAAGATTTCCTTCTCTTCTTTCATAAGAGCGTGATAACCCACAAGTATAGGGGATCGCAATAGTTTTCGAGGGTAGAGTATTCAACACAAATTTATTGATTTGACACAAGGGGAGCCAAAGAATATTCTCAAGTATTAGTAGCTGAGTTGTCAATTCAACCACACCTGAAAGACTTAATATCTGCAGCAAAGTCTTTAGTAGCAAAGTAGTATGGAAGTATAGGTAATAGTGGCAAAAGTAACAGTAGCAGTTTTGTAGCAATCATAATATTGGCAACAGAGAAGTAAATAAGCAAGGATCAATATGTGAAAAGCTCATAGGCAATGGATCAATGATGGATAATTATGTCGGATGCAATTCATCATGCGGCAGTTATAACATAGGGTGACACAGAAATAGCTCCAGTTCATCAATGTAATGTAGGCATGTATTCCAAATATAATCATACGTGCTTATGGAAACAAACTTGCATGACATATTTTGTCCTACCCTCCCGTGGCAGCGGGGTCCTATTGGAAACTAAGGGATATTAAGGCCTCCTTTTAATAGAGTACCAGACCAAAGCATTAGCACTTAGTGAATACATGAACTCCTGAAATTACGATCATCACCGGGAAGTGTCTCGACTATTGTCACTCCGGGGTTTGCCGGATCATAACATGTAGTAGGTGACTATAACTTGCAAGATAGGATCAAGAACACTCATATATTCATGAAACATAATAGGTTCAGATCTGAAATCATGGCACTCGGGCCTTAGTGACAAGCATTAAGCATAGCAAAGTCATAGCAACATCAATCTTAGAACACAATGGATACTAGGGATCAAACCCTAACAAAACTAACTCGATTACATGGTAAATCTCATCTAACCCATCACCGTCTAGCAAGCCTAGATGGGATTACTCACGCACGGCGGTGAGCATCATGAAATTGGTGATGGAGGATGGTTGATGATGATGATGGCGACGGATTCCCCTCTCCAGAGCCCCGAACGAACTCCAGATCAGCCCTCCCGCGGAAGATTAGGGCTTGGCGGCAGCTCTGTATCGTAAAACGCGATGAATCCGTCTCTCTGATTTTTTCTCCCCAAACGTGAATATATAGAGTTGGAGTTGAGGTCGGTGGAGGTCCAGGGGACCCACGAGGCAGGTGGGCGTGCCCCAGGGGGGTGGGCGCACCCTGCACCCTCGTGGACATGGTGTGGGTCCCCTTCTGTTGATTCTTTCGCCAATATTTTTATTAATTCCAAAACTTGACTCCGTGAAGTTTCAGGTCATTTCGAGAACTTCTATTTCTGCAAGAAAATAACACCATGGCAATTCTGTTGAAAACAGCATCAGTCCGGGTTAGTTCCATTCAAATCATTCAAGTTAGAGTCGAAAACAAGGACAAAAGTGTTTGGAAAAGTAGATATGTTGGGAACGTATCAACTCCCCCAATCTTAAACCTTTGCTTGTCCTCAAGCAATTCAGTTGAGAAACTGAAAGTGATAAAGAAAAAGTTTTACAAATTTTGTTTTATCTTGCTGTTGCAAATATGTAAAGCCAGCATTCAAGTTTTCAGCAAAGATCATAAACTAACCATATTCACAATAACATTTAGGTCTCATATTTACTCATATCAATGGCATAATCAACTAGCGAGCAATAATAATAAATCTCGGATGATAACACTTTCTCAAAACAATCATAATATGATATAACAAGATGGTATCTCGCTAGCCCTTTCTGAGACCGCAAAACATAGATGTAGAGCACCCCTGAAGATCAAGGACTGACTAGACATTGTAATTCATGGCAAAACAGATCCAGTCACGGTCATACTCATTGTAAATTAATAGCAATGCATACAAATGACAGCGGTGCTCTCCAGCTGGTGCTTTTTAATAAGAGGATGGTGACTCAACATAATAGTAAATAGACATGCCCTTCGTAGAGGGAAGCAGGGATTTGCCGAGGTGCCAGAGCTCGAGTTTTGAAACAGAGATAAATAATATTTTGAGCGGCATACTTTCATTGTCAACATAACAACCAAGAGATCTCGATATACACTACTAGGGAAAAGCCTATACATAGAAAGTTACTAGTAGCGAGGGTTAAAAACCCTCGCTACTGCTACTTACCAGTAGCGCAGGTTTTTAAACCTCGCTACTACTAAGTTGATAGCACTAGCACGGGTTTTTAACCCTCGCTACTACTAATCGGTCTCTACCGTGCCCCCCGGACATGCCATAGTAGTAGCGCGGGTTTTTAAACCCTCGCTACTACTAAGTTTGATAGCAGTAGCGTTGGTTTTTAGCCCTCGCTACTACTAAGTGGTGCCATAGTAGTAGCGAGGGGGTAAAAAACCGCGCTACTACTAAATGTCCCATTTTCAAACTATACCCACGCCCCCCACCCCCCCGTGGATCGCCTTTTCAGTTTTAAAAAAAATAAAAGAAAATGATGAAAATGTCAAAAAAATAAAAGAAAATAAGTTTCCCATGTGATATGTGGTCTAGTTGTTGGGAAAATTTGCAAATATGAATTTCGACTTTATTTGCAAAATCTCTCGAGAATTTGTAAAAGTGGGCATAACTTTTGCATACTAACTCGGATGAAAAAGTTTTTTATATGAAAAATCATCTACTCGAAAAGTTACATCCAAATTTAATAAGGGGGACCCCGTTAAACATTTTCAAAATCCTCAAAAACCAAACAGAAAAAAAGTTACGAGGCTTTTAAGATCTAGAGTGGAAAAAATCGAAAATTTTTCAAACTGTGTGGTCAAACTGTGGTCAAACAATGGTCAAACTAATTATTCTAGAATATTAGTGTTACTAAATAATTATTTTAGTTTTTTTGAACTTTGGTCAAATCTGGTCAAACTATGGCCAAACTGTGGTCAAACTAATTATTCAAGAAATATTAGTGTTACTAATTTTTTAGAACAATAGTTTCAAACTAAAATAGTGAAATGTGTGACTTCATGCTCAAGCTAAATTCCTAAGGTTAATAGGATTGACATCTTACTATTGTCAGGAAAACAACAAGTGCAGACTTGGAAATGAGGGAGAATAGAACCAGGAAGTTAAGTGTGCTCAGACTGGAGTAGTGAGAGGATGGGTGACCGTCCGGGAAGTTAGATGATTTGGAATGATGAGGGGTGATTAGAGATTAAATTAAGTAGCGATGAGGGGTGATTAGAGATATGAGGTTAAAATAATTAAAAAATTTGAAAATTAGGGAAAAAAATCGAAATATTTTTTCGAAAAAATTCAAAAAAAAACCCACGCTGATAGTAGTAGCGCGGGTTTTTACCCATGCTACTACTAAAGGACGTAGTAGTAGCGCGGGTGGCACCCGCGCTACTGCTATACGTTAGCTGTAGCACCTTATTAGTAGCGCCTGCCCCCGCGCTACTAATGGGCCCAAAACCCGCGCTGCTGCTAGGCTTTTCCCTAGTAGTGATATCTTCTATGCTACATACATTATAGGCGGTTCCCAAATAGAATGGTAAAGTTTATACTCCCCCACCACCAACAAGCACATTCGACGGCTGGTCCGAAACAACGGGTACCGTCCAACTAATAACAATCATGGGGGAGTTTTGTTTGCAATTATTTTGATTCGATTTGAGCATGGGACTGGGCATCCCGGTTACTGGCCATTTTCCCGTGAATGATGAGCGGAGTCCACTCATAGTGAGAATAACCCACCTAGCATGGAAGATATAGACAGCTCTAGTTGATACATGAGCTATTCGAGCATACAAAACAGAATTTCATTTGAAGGTTTAGAGTTTGGCACACACAAATTTACTTGGAACGGCAGGTAAATACCGCATATAGGAAGGTATGGTGGACTCATATGGAATAACTTTCGGGTTTATGAAAGTGGATGCACAAGCAGTATTCCCGCTTAGTACAAGTGAAGGCTAGAAAGAGACTGGGAAGAAACCAACCTAGAGAGCGACAACAGTCATGAACATGCATTAAGATTAATCAACAATGAGCACAAGCATGAGTAGGATATAAATCATCATGAACATAAATATCATGGAGGCTATGTTGATTTTGTTTCAACTACATGCGTGCAAGTCAAGCCACTCGAATCATTCAAAGGAGGATACCACCCTATCATACCACATCACAACCATTTTAGTAGCATGTTGGCACGCAAGGTAAACCATTATAAACTCCTAGATAATTAAGCATGACATTAATAACTATAATCTCTAATTGTCATTGCAAACATGTTTCATCCATAATAACCTAAATCAGGAATGATGAACTAATCATATTTACAAAAACATGATAGGTCGAGTTCATACCAGCATCTCTCATCTCAATCATTTCATCATATATCGTTATTGTTGCCTTTCACTTGCATGACTGAACAGTGTGGGTAATAATAATAGTGCACGTGCATTGGACTAAGATGGAATCTGCAAACATTTAATTCAAAGGAGAAGACAAGGTAATAAGGTCTCTTGGTTAGATCAACAATAATGCATATGAGAGCCACTCATCGTTTTCATCGTGGTCTTCTCCTCTCGGCCCCCAAAGAAAAGAAAATAAATTCAAAGAAAAGTAAAACTATTTACACGGGAAAGCTCCCAACAAGCAAAAGAAGAATGTGAAATCTTTTTGGGTTTTCTTTTAATATTACTACTACAAGCATGAAAAGTAAACTAGCTAAAAGCTACAATTATTTTTTTGTTTTTTCTCAAGGTTTTTCAAACACACAAGAAGAAAGCAAGAAAACAAAATAAACTAGCATGGATAGTACAATGAAAAAGTATGAACACCGACAACTATAATGAGTGTGTGAACATGAATGTAATGTCGGTGAGAAATACGTACTCCCCCAAGCTTAGGATTTCGGCCTAAGTTGGTCTATGGCCACGGCTGGCCTGGCGGATATCCAAAGTTGTAGTCGGGGTTGTACTGAGATGCAGCAGCTACTGCCTGGAGAGCTGCAGCCTGGAGGCGAGCCACCTCCGTCCTCCTCTCATATTCATTTGCATCCTCCCTGGTTATAAAATATCTCCCATTTTCCTGAAAGTTAAAGAAAGTAGGAGCAGGGAGAGTAATATGGATAGCACGCCGTCTATCAAAGATTAGTCGGTACTGGAGGTACTATTCGTTCCTCTCAAGAAACTGACGGCAAACCATAGCATTATTATCTAGAAAAGCAGGTGGCACCTCAATATCATTTTCATTTATGGATACACTAATATAGTCAGCTAAACGAGTTGCATAAATTCCACCAAATGAATCTCCATTTTTAGCATTAAGATGTAACCTCCGTGCAACAATGGCCCCCAAGTTATATCATTTATCGCCTAATACCGCACTCTTGAGGACACTCAGATTTGGGACGCACATGTGACAAAGTTCATCCTTACCGTTAATGCATCTACCTATAAAGAGTGCAAAGTAATGTATGGAAGGAAAATGAATGCTCCCTATGGTAGCTTGTGTGATATCTCTAGTTTCTCCCACAGTGATACTAGCAAGGAAATCATTATATTCAGATTTGTGAGGTTCACTAAAGATGCCCCATTGTGGGATTTTGCAAGCTGTATTAAAATCTTCAAGGTCCATGGTATATGATTTATCATAGAGGTCAAATATAACAATGTGAATGTTACGCTTGGATGATGCTACCTCTTGAGCATGCGTTGGTTTTTCCTTGAAGAGAAAAGGGTGATGTAGCAAAGTAGCGTAAGTATTTCCCTCAGTTTTTGAGAACCAAGGTATCTATCCAGTCGGAGGCTACACTCAAATCCCTCGTACCTGTACAAACAAATAAGAACCTTGCAACCAACGCGATAAAGGGGTTGTCAATCCCTTCACGACCACTTGCAAAAGTGAGATCTGATAGAGATAATAAGATAAATATTTTTGGTATTTTTATGATATAGATTGGAAAGTAAAGATTGCAAAATAAAATAGATCAGAAACTTATATGATGGAAAATAGACCCGGGGGCCATAGGTTTCACTAGTCGCTTCTCTCTAGATAGCATAAGTATTACGGTGGGTGAACAAATTACAATTACTGTCGAGTAATTGATAGAAAAGTGCATAGTTATGAGAATATGTAGGCATGATCATGTATATAGGCATCACGTCCGTGACAAGTAGATCGAAACGATTCTGCTTCTACTACTATTACTCCACACATCGATCGCTATCCAGCATGCATCTAGAGCATTAAGTTCATAAGAACAGAGTAACGCATTAGGCAAGATGACATGATGTAGAGGGATAAAATCAAGCAATATGATATAAACCCCATCTTTTTATCCTCGATGGCAACAATACAATACGTGCCTTGCTGCCCCTGCTGTCACTTGGAAAGGACACCGCAAGATTGAACCCAAAGCTAAGCACTTTTCCCATTGCAAGAAAGATCAATCTAGTAGGCCAAACCAAACTGATAATTCGAAGAGACTTTCAAAGATAACAAATCATACATAAAAGAATTCATAGGAGATTCAAATATTGTTCATAAATAATCTTGATCATAAACCCACAATTCATCAGATCTCGACAAACACACCACAAAAAGAATTACATCAAATAGATCTCCAAGAAGATCGAGGAGAACTTTGTTTTGAGATCCAAAGAGAGAGAAGAAGCCATCTAGCTAATAACTATAGACCCGAAGGTCTGAGGTAAACTACTCACACATCATCGGAGAGGCTACGGTTTTCATGTAGAAGCCCTCCGTGATTGATTCTCCCTCCGGTGGAGCACCGGAAAAGGCCCCAAGATGTGATCTCACTGGTACAGAAGGTTGCGGTGGTGGAAATAGGGTTTTGTCGTGCTCTTGGATGTTTCCAGGGTATATGAGTATATTTAGGCAAAAGAAGTCGGTCAGGGGAGTCACGAGGGGCCCACGAGGGTGGGGGCGCGCCTACCCCCCTGGGCGCGCCTCCCTGCCTCATGGCCGCCTCGTTGCTTCCTTGACGTCCACTCCAAGTCTCCTGGATTGCATTTGTTCCAAAAACGACTCTCATGAAGGTTTCATTCTGTTTGGACTCCGTTGGATATTCCTTTTCTGCAAAACACTGAAATAGGCAAAAAATAGCAATTTGGACCGGGCCTCCGGTTATTAGGTTATTCCCAAAATTAGTATAAAAGTGTATAATAAATCCCATTAAACATCCAAAATAGATAATATAATAGCATGGAACAATAAAAAATAATATATACGTTGGAGACATATCAAGCATCCCCAAGCTTAATTCCTGCTCGTCTCGAGTAGGTAAATGATAAAAACAGAATTTTTGATGTGGAATGCTACCTAGCATAATTCTCAATGTAATTTTCTGTATTGTGGCATGAATGTTCAGATCCGAAAGATTCAAGACAAAAGTTTAATATTGACAATAATACTTCAAGCATACACTACAAAAAAAGTACACTTCCGTGATGATACATGTTTGTCACAGTAGGTCGCGTTTTCTGTCATGCATGTACATGCATGACGATTTTATGACAGAATCAAGATAGTCATACCTGTGCTGTCGTAGAAGTGTTCCATGACATTACCAAAATTATCATCATGGAAGTGTCCACTTCCATGACGATAAATCGCGCGTCACAGAAGTGATTTCGTCAAGGATGTCCGACACGTGGCATCCACCGTAACGGAACGCTGTTAAGCTATTGGGTCGGGTTTTGGATCCGATAACCCGTTAACAACCATGACCAATGGCGATTTTCCACGTGTAAAATTCTCATTGGCTGACGGATCCACGCGCCAGCTCCGCGTTGGCACATGTGTCACTCATCCAACGGTCGAGATGGGCCTATGATATGTTGACACATGGACCGGCCCAAAAGTGGCCCACAAAGTTTAAATGGGCTGGCCCAACCGAAGGCCCATAAGATTTAGCAGACCATAATGGGACGGCCTAGCTAAAGGCCCACAAAATTTAGCGGACCATAATGGGTCGGCCCAGCTAAAGGCCCACACGATTTTGCAGACCATAATGGTCCGACCCAGGTAAAGGCCCACAAGATTTTGCAGACCACAATGGGCCAGCCCAGCTAAAGGCCCACAAGATTCTGCACACCATAATGGGCTAGCCCAGCTAAAGGCCCAACATTCTCTGTCAAATCAGCCCGTCAACGGCCTGTCCTAAACTTGTCATCAACGCGGCCCATGGTCACTTCTGGCCCGTTAACAGTCCGCTAAGTAATTGGGCCGAATTACGGCCCGGTGTATTTCCGGCCTGTTAAAGGTCCGGCTTCATTTGGGCCCATTTACAGGCCATCAAAACTTTCGGCCCATAAACGACCTTGAAGGATTTGGGTCATATTCGGCCATGTCTGACATTCGGCCTGTTAGAGGCCCACTATAGATTTGGACCACTTTCGGCCTGTTGTCATTTTTGGCCTGTTAACGTCGGACGTAAACCATGGGCCATATGTGGCCCAACGTCATATCGGGCCCATAAACGGCCCATATAAAAATGACGATAATCTAGCCCGACCGAAGTTCCAGCCTGTTAAAGGCCCATGTATTAGGTCGGCGCATTTACGGCCCGTCCGAATTTCAGCCTGTCAAAGATCCGCATCGTAAATGGGCCACCATTTCGGCCTGCTAAGTCCAGTGGATTATTTGGCACAATCAGGGCTCAATCTCACTTTCGGTCTATTAGAGGCCCATGTTTTTTATGGGCTCAAGATATTTACACCTGTAAACGGCCTATTTTTACTGAGGGCCCAAATTATGTTTAGGCATGTTAAAGGCCCGCTATGGGCACAGGCCTACCAGAAAAATATGAAAGCTTATGCTGATTTAGGCCAAGATATTTTTAGTGAGCTACATGCCAATTTCGGCCCGTAATCGTTTTTAGCCCAATTGGAATGGGCTCGACGAATGTTGGCATGTTGGGCTCCTATGAAGCTTTTGACCGAATACATTACTAAGATAAACCTACATTATACAAAAATAGCATCGTAATTACTGCAGCATGTGGCAGCATCATAAATGTTGTATCACAACAAAATAAATTCCAACCATACAACAAAAGGCCTGTTGGCATAACTTTTACAGTCCTTCCAGATAAAAGCACCATCAGATGTATAGAAGCACAAATCATTTGATCTGAGTGCTAATGTTTCAGGCTGTAGAATCTGATGGAGCAGCACGATCTCCACCTTTTTTCCGCCATTGCTCTTGAACAACGAAGCGAATGTCTGATAGTCCGGTTTCAAAACCATTCATATCTTGACGACATTTCTCAACCACTATTCTTGTTTCCGAAACAACGTCCATTAGGGATTGGACTTGTGTTTGGAGCACAGATATATCACTCTGTCTAGCAGGAAGATTTTGTTCAGTAGGCGATTTGGATGAGGTTACCTTGACAACCAACCCAGAATTACGCAGGAAGGTGCTTTTTGCACTGTTAGTGGAGATATACTGACGCACTGCAGCAAGAGGTGACATTGTGCCTGTAGTAGCCTCGTCACCTTCAGGTGGTTGTGGCTGTTCAATCATTTGTTCCATAGCTTCCTGAAAGTTTGAACTTGTAGATTAGTGTACCAGATAAGTTACTAATGAGACAAAAACAAACAAAGTAGGTTAAACGTTTATACATAACTTATTTTGGTGAACTACTGTAATACATTAGCATGTATTGTAGTGCCAACTACATAATAAAATCACTTTCAGAACATATGTCCATGTAGCATGCCTACTGTATTGTCTATTTCCTCACATTCGTTGACATCTAAGGATAAGAGACATGGTTTAAAGTAGGATGAACATAGTATGACATCATTCATATCATGGGCAAACAGATATAAAACAAACAAGCTATTTTATCATTCTGTGCGCACGTGAACATAACAACTAGATTACAGATCAAGACCAAAAGAATATCCTTCATCTCTTTTAAACCATGTAAGGTGAAATGATATGTTAAGACAACTGTGTATAAAAGTGAACAGAGTAACTGACATTGGCTGCAAACCAAGTAGTTAAATGAACACATCAAAGTACCAATCAGTTCAAGGCAGGAGGAGTAAGGACTTACAACAGCGGCTTGAACTGGTGTGCTCATGCCCTTCATCTTGCTGGTGTGGCAATCCTTGAAGATTTGCACTGCATTCGGTTCAGGTTCTTTTTGGTCCGCACGGGCTTTCCTCTGTATTTGGAACAAGTCAATATAGATACGATAATATGGCATAAATAAAGAAGGAAGTAGAAACTATTTACAAGAGCCTCACAGTGTGCAATATAGCTACGAGATCCTGTCGTCTGTTGGAATTTCACTTTAGAACGGTTGGTTTTGTTCTTCAAACAGTTAGCCTAGAAGAAGATACACTTTTGAAGCACATACATAAATACAAGTTCAATATGTGGTCTGATCAAATACATATAGCCTACCTGATACTTTGGATCATACTAGTGTTTAACGAGGGATGTCCAGTCTTCATCTGTAATATATTCCACTTGAGATGTTTGGGCGATTTCATTATTAGCCTTGCCTTGAAAGTGAGATTTTCTAAGGCGGTACCGATACTGTCGCAGAGCAGACTGAAAAACATGAGTGCATGCTTGTTTAGTTGCATCATCTTTCGGATCCAACTTGAACCTCATCTGTTGAAAAAAGAATGTGAGTCTTATTAGGAGGAAGCTAGAAAGTATGGGACAGAGCAAGACAATATTACTAATTGCGACGAATAACATTACTTACGGATAAATGGTCAAGGAAGGTGTTAAACTGGGTATTGTCTTTCTCATTCCTGTACTGGATCCACGTTGGGAGGATACGTGCATGACACCTAACGGCAACGGCTGCCTCTGATACTAACTTGGCTGACTCTGTAGCATCATGTGGCCTTTTTAAACCTGCCTCAAAATGGATCTCCATTCTTCCTCCTTTAGATTTTGTTAATCTGTCAAGCATTATCCCTAATGTCTGTTTCCGCTTGCGCCGTGGTGCTAGTTCAACAACGAATATGGAAAGTGTTAGTGTACATCAAACTATGAGAGTACATATAAAGGAGCATGCAACTGCAACTTGACTCGATCAGGTACCGTCTCGGTGTTGATGCTCATGAGGTTCATCTGATCTTGCCAAGTCCTGTTGTGTCAGCAGTGCTTCGGAAGTAGTGTTAGGTCTGAAGGCAGCTTGGGAACTGGCCAATTCCGACGACGAGTAACTGGTTGAGATGCTGGTACAGTTGAAGCGGATGCTGCAGCTGGGGGAGCAGGTGATATTGTGTTTGTAGATTTAGCCGGTGGACTTGGACCTTCTACTGCACTATAAGTACCAGCAGAATCTCGACGACAGATCCTTTTTCGTTTCACCCGACGAGTAACAACACTCCCTACTATATTATTTTCCTTGCTCTTTTTTGACTTTGCCATGTCAAGCTGTACCCACAATACAAAAGAATAAAATCACTCTTCAGAACTCAGGGATGCATGATACAGACAAGCAATACTTTGATGTAAGACAACCGTATGAGGATGGAATATGTAAGAAAAACAGGACGGCATGACATATTCACAGCTACGATGTTCAAACTAAGCAGAAGGATTTTCAAGAAAATAGAAGTAATGCAAGATAGACACCATATGAAAGATGCAACCAATATTACTCTGCCAAGTTAAAAGTGTCTTTTCATAAGTGGCAATTTGAAAAATTAGAAGCAGTACAACGTAGAAATCAATGCAAGATGCAACCACTATCAAACTGCCATGTTAAAAGCGTCCAAACTGATGCGGGATACACAACAGCAGTACTTTGATGTAAGAACATGGTATGATAGATAGATGCAGTGTATTCTAGACACAGAAAGCCATGTTATATGCACATGTATAACATATAAACTCAGTAGGTACAATTTAATCAAAATAGAAGAAATACAGGCTAGACAACATATGCAACATGAAACCAATTATCACACTGTCAACTTAGAGCAAGCACCTGCGATGGTGGAGTATGTGAGATGAACTCATCATGTAGACTTGGGACTTCAACTTCATTAGCAGTAGCAGTGGCAAATCTAGAGAATCTCTGTTTACATCGGTGTGGAGGACCACCAACATCCCCTAACTTACTCTTTTCCTTTCGATTTTCTCATATTGCCTTATGAAGTCAAAACCACAATAAGATGAATAAAATTAGCTCTGCATAACTGGTTGATGCATGATACAGACGAACACTACTTTGATGTAAGGCAAGCGCAGGATAGGAGGATGGAATATATACAAAAAAAGACAGCGTTTCATATTCACACGTACGATAGGAGGATGGAATATGTATGAAAAAATAGTAAGCGGAAGGCATTTCAACAAAATTGGAAGAAATGAAAGCTAGGCACCATATGAACATGCAACCAATATCACTCTATCAGGTAAAAAGTGTCCCGTCGTAAGTGCCATTTCAAGAAATTAGAAGCAGTACAAGCTAGAAGACAATGCAAGATGCAACCTACATCACAGTCCCAAGTTAAATGTGTATTATGGGTAAGTGATCATTGCAGGTATAAGTTGTAAGCTATGCAGATGCAATTCAACATAATCAGAAGCAATACAAACTAGACATCATACGGAAAATGCAACCACATATAACAGTTCCAAGTAAGAGCAAGCACCTGTGATGGTGGAGTAGGGGAGATGTGCTCATCATGTACACGTATGTTCTAGAAACAGGAACACGCGTCATATTCACATGCATTATGTGTAAAGTAAGCAGATGCAATTCAAGTTAGAAGCAATACAAGCTAGACATTATACGCAACATGCAACCACATATAATAGTGCCAAGTTAGAGCAAGCACCTGTGATGGTGGAGTAGGCGAGATGTGCTCATCATCTACACAGCGACGTTGATTATCCAGCCTTGTGTTGTCTTGTGAATCTTGTTGGGAGGATGGCGGAGTAGAATCTGTAGAGACCCCCTGTTTGAGTTGCTCCGAAGGACCACCATCATCCATTGCTGGACTAATTTCCTTCAGCTGTAATAATTTTGCATTGTGAAGTCAAACCGATAAGAAAAAGGAATAAAATTTGCTCTTCAGAACTCATTCATGCATGATACTGACGAACACTACTCGGATGAAAGGCAAACACATGATGCGAGGATCGAATATGTATGAAAAACAGGATGGTGTGACATATTCACACCTATGATGTGGTAACTAAGCAGAAGTCATTTCAACAAATTAGAAGCAGTGCAAGCTAGACACCATATGAAAGATGCAACCAATATCACTCTGCCAAGTTCAAAACTGTATGGCATTTCAACAAATTAGAAGCAGTACATGCTAGAAATAATATGCAAGACACAACCAATATCACAGTGGCGACTTAAAGGTGCCTTATCATAAGTGACTGATGCAGGATATGCAAGAATAGTAGTCTGATATAGAAATAGGAACACATGTCATATTCACAGGCATTATGTGTGAAGTAAGCAGATGCAATTCAACAAAGTTAGAATCAATACAAGCTAGACATCATACGCAACAGGCAACCACATATAATAGTGCCAAGTTAGAGCAAGCACCTGTGATGGTGGAGTAGGGGAGATGTGCTCATCATCTACACAGCTACGTTGACTGTCTAGCCTTGCGTTGTCTTGCGAATCTTGTTGGGAGGATGGCGGAGTAGAATCTGTAGAGAACCTCCATTTCAGTTGCTCGGAAGGACCACCATCATCCAATGCCTTGCCAATTTCTTTTAGCTTTATTGATTTTACATTGTGAGGTCATACCGACAAGAAAAAGGAATATCATTCGCTCTTCAGAACTTATTCATGCATGATACTGACGAACACTACTATGATGAAAGGCAAAGTCATGATACGAGGATGGAATATGTACGAAAAAAATGGACGGCTTGACATATTCACACCTATGATGTGGTAACTAAGCAGAAGGCACTTCAACAAATTAGAAACACTGCAAGACACCATATGGAAGGTGCAATCAATATCACTCTGCCAAGTTAAAACTTTCTCATCATAGGTGGCGTTCATCAAATTAGAAGCAATACATGCTAGAAATCATATTCAAGACGCAAACCAATATCACACTGCCAACTTAAAGGTGTCCCATCATAAGTGACTGATGCAGGATACACAAGAAGAGTAGTTTCATGTAAGAACATGGTGTGATAGACAGATATAGTATGTACCAAAAACAGGAAAGCGTGTCATATTCACATGTATCATGTGTAAGCTAAGAGCATCTCCAGCCGTTGGCTCCCCAGGAGGGGATAAAAATCGCCCCCTGGGAGCGCACCAGCGCTAACCCACGCGCTGGGGGCGTGATGCCCCCCAGTCACGGCGCCCATCTTATTTTGAAAAATGTAAACACGGCACAAAAATGGCGCAAATTCATTGCAAACTTCGTCGAGTTCGTTCAAACTTAAACATATTTTACAAAAAAAGAAAAAAACTACTAGGGGCCGCCACTCGCCGTCTCCATCGCCGCTCCTCGCCGTCCGCCTTGCCACTCCCTGCCGCCCGCCGTCCGCTACATGCCGAGTAGGCTGTAGAACCACGTGTAGTCACCGTCGTCGTCCTCGTCGTCGTCGTCGCCTCCTCCTCCGCCGCCGTCCCTGCTACATCCCTCCCCCGATTGGCGCGGTGGGTTGGTCGGTCCGGGGGTGGCCTCCTGGTCGTCGCTGTCGAGGATGACGATGCCGTGCTCGTCCTTGCGCCCGCGCTTGCGGTCTTTGATATCCTCCAGGGCCCGGCGCTGCCGGACCATCTCGTCGCGGAGGTAGTCGTCCCACGCCCACTGCAGGGCGTCCTCGTCGGAGAAGCCGCGCCGGTCTATCTCCTCGTACTATGGGGGGAGGCTGGGCTCCGGCTTAGGCTCGACGAGGACGAAGCGGCCGGATGGGGGGTTGGAGTCACCGATGCGGACGACGAAGGAGCTGCGGATGCGTGTGCTGACCGGCATATCTTGGGGCTCCGGCTTGACAGGGCGGAGGCAGGGACAGCCCAACAAGCGGCCGGACGAGGAGGAGGACGCGCCGGGCCGCTCATGCGCCTCGGTGTCCAGGAGCTCCCACGGCGGCGTGAGAAGGTCAGGGGGGGGGTACTCGAGGCGCGATGTGTTGCCGCCCTCGATGTACTCGAGGACGACCTCCAACATGCGGCCGGGTACGCCCCACCACCAGCGCCGGCCCTCGGAGTTGAGCCTGCCGGATGCACGACGCCGTTCGTCGCCTCGAGCTGCTCGGCGTGTCGGCAGCGGAAATAGGGCTCCCAGAGCGGGCTGTCAGGGGTGTACCACGGGCCTTCCCTCACCGCCCGTGGCAAGGATGCGCGGTTGCGTGCGATCTCTGCACGCCGCGCTGCCCCGATGGGCGGTGGTGGCACCGACACGTCGCCGACGCTGATCCTCCACGACCCGGGCACCCGCATGTCCAGCGGGGCCGGGTACTCGGCCTCGAAGAGGAGGCGAGCCTCGTCCTCGTGAAGATAGCGGCGGCCGAAACCATTCTTCGCCACGCCGTCGCCTGGGAAGCGCTCGGCTATCCTTCTGAGCTGGAGACGGTGAGAGGAGGAAAAGGGAGAACTGGGCACGTCGGCGGTGTAGTGTGCGTGCGTATCTCCACGCGCTGGTTCTCGGCTTATATAGGCGGAAGCACCGCGCGGTAGGTTGGCCGGCGCGTTACGCGTGGTTGGAGACGTGGTGGCCGAGGGGACGCACGTTGCCCGGACTTCACTGTGCCGCCCATGAGGCATCAATGGAGGCTGACCGGCGCGGCAGAGCGTGCAGCTTTGGCATTGATTCGCCACGGGAAATGAGGCGATGAGGACGACAAAGCGGCGAGAGGGGAGCCGAGTCGCTGACGCGGCTGACCCACGGTGCTTTCGCGCCATAAAAGATTCGCCTGGCGCCCCCGAGCGACCCCCAGCACGCCTGGTTCGGGTTGGGTCCGCTGGCGCCAATTTCGGCCCGAGCCGGCGAAAAATGCGCCCCTGGGGGCGCGACTGGGCCAATTTTTTGGCGCCGGCGGCCGAAAAATCGCCTGGGGGGCCTTGTTGGGGGCGCGGCTGGAGATGCTCTAAGTAGATGCAGTTTACACTAATTAGGCACAATACGAGCTAGACACCATATGCAACATGCAACCAGATATCACACTGCCAAGTTAGAGCAAGCACCTTGGATGGTGGAGTAGGGGAGCAGAGACTTGGACCTTGTAATGCACTATTAGTACAAGAAGAATTGGTACAGATGCTTCGTTTACATTGCCGCAGAGGACCACCATCATCGCCTTCCTTACTCATTTCCTTCCTCTTTCTTGATTTTGCCTTGTCAAGTCAAACCCACAAGAAAAAGGAATAAAATTTTCTCTTCAGAACTCATTGATGCATGATACTGACGAACAATACTTTCATGTAAGGCAGCCGCATGATAGGAGGATGGAATATGTATGAAAAACAGGACGGCGTGACATATTGACATGTGTGATGTATAAAGTGTAAACTAAGCACAAGGTGCTTGAACTTGTTAGAATAGATGCAAGCTAGAAACCATATGAAAGATGAAACCAATATCACTCTGCCAAATTAAAAGGGTGCCCTAACAAATGTATTTGACCAAATTGGAAGCAATACATGGCAACATGCTAGAAATAATATGCAATATGCAATGAATAAAGGTGACTCATCGTAAGTGATTGATGCAGGATACAGAAGAGAGGTAGTTTCATGTAAGAACAAGGTTAACACATAGATGTAGTGTGTACCAAAAATAGGAAGGCATGTCATATTCACAGGTATAGTGTGTAAACTAAGCAGATGCAATTTACCCTAATTAGAAGCATTACAAGCTAGACACCGTATGCAACATGCAACCACATATCACACTGCGAAGTTAGAGCAAGCACCTGTGATGGTGGTGTAGGGGAAGTGCGGTCTTCAGGTACATAGCTATGTTCAATATCTTCATTTAGGCTTGCTGTTTCTTGAGAATCATGTGGAGAGGATGAAATTGAATTCTTTATAAGAGTATTGCATCTATTAACCCACGCGTGTGACTGTCTCATCATAAGCGATAGATGCAGGATACACAAGAACAATAGTTTGATGTAAGAACATGGTGTGATAGGCAGATGTAGTATGTACCAAAAACAGGAAGGCGTGTCATATTCACATGTATAATGTGTAAGCTAAGGAGATGCAATTTAACAAATTAGGAGCATTGATGAGGGATACACAAGAAAAGTAGTTTGATGTAAGAACATGGTTAATAGAAAGACGTAGTATGTACCAAAAACAGGAAGGCATGTCATATTCACAGGTATAATGTGTTAACTAAGCAGATGCAATTTACCCTAATTAGAAGCATTACAAGGTAGACACCATATGCAACATGCAACCACATATCACACTGCCAAGTAAGAGCAAGCACCTGGGATGGTGGTGTGGGGGAATTGTGGTGATCAACTAAAGAGCTACGTTGACTATCTTCATTTAGCCTTGCTGTTTCTTGAGAATCATGTGGGGAGGATGACACTGCACTCTTTAAACGAGTAGGGCGTCTCACAGTAACCCACTCGGGTGACTGTCTCATCATAAGTGATTGACGAGGGATGCAAAAGGGCATTAGTTTGATGTACGAACATGGTTAACAGACATATGTAGTATGTATCAAAAACAGGAAGGCATGTCATTATCAAAGGTATAATGTGTAAAGTAAGCAGATGCAATTTAACCAAATTGGAAGACAAGCTAGACACCATATGCAACATGCAACCACATTTGACAGCGCGAAGTTAAAGCAAGCACCTGGGATGGTTGTGTGTGGTAATTGAGATCATCAACTGCAGAGCTATGTTTACTGTCTCCAACTGCTGACACTTCACCCATTAGAGCGCTGAAACGCTTAGTGCTTATCTTCGAATTACACTGGAGAGACTTCTGTCTTTTCTTTTCTGCATTCATCAACACTGCGTCAGAGTCTGAAATACCCATGCATAAAAAAACAATAGTGTGAGTATGGGTGAAGTGTGTGCACAATTAGTACAGTGTAAAGGTAGCAGATAGAAGGTCGGTGAGAAATAAATGACGGGAGACATATGATAGCTCTACAACATGCATGGCACACTAAATTACTACAGGATTCTATGAAAATAACAGTCGACTGAAAGCAAATAGGCCAGTCTATTTTTTCTGCACCGTCCAATGTACAAAGAACGGGCAGATTGCCTTCATCTACCTCCAGCCAGTCAGTGTTGACGATCTTCCTCGAAACGCCAGCGACCACCGGCCTAGTATTCCTCCCCTGCCTGCGCCCTCCCCTCAACCTCACCGCACCGCCGTGCTTGGCACCACCCCCAGCCATCCATTCAAGCCCCGCCGACCTCCAGATCGGGCGCAAGCATCTCCTGCGCCCCACACCCATATGATAGACACCGATGCACCGCTTCCCCGGGGAACATGCGGACTAGGTGCTCCGCGCACCTAAGTGGGTGTTGCTTCTTTTAATTGCGGTTCGACTGACCCTAAATTGAAATCCAGGCGGGCTACTGACCTCTAGCAAAGGTGAAATAGTAAAAGGGAGGAAACCTTGTGCATTTAGTATCACGAAGAAGATGCAGTAAGAAGCGCTCAACTAGTTTCTTTCGTGGGATGAATACGGTGTGAGCGGAGACGTAAGATTTGCACGAGGGAAGAGGAGTACCTCTTTCTGCTGGCAGTGCTGTGTCCTCCTTCCGTTTTTCCGATGATCTTCTTGTTGTTTGCCGGAAACAAGAAGTTGTGGAGGACGGTGCAGCCTTGGACGAACCCATGGCCAAGTTGTTGAGTGTGGTGTGGTGGCCGTCTGTCGGCAGCGGGGAAGCAGATCCGAGGCGGCGAACGACGGCGTAGCGGGAACAGCTCCGGTGCGGTGGACGGTTGCGATAGTGGAGCCACAACAGTGAGGCGCATGACGGCGTGGTCGGAGTGGTTCTGGTATGGCGTACGTCGGCGTCGGCATCGTGGAGGCAGCTCTGCCTCGGCTTCAGCTGCTAAGTCCTTAAGGGTGTTGCGGTTGCGGTTGCGTTGGACGACGACGTCGGGGTACCGACTCCGGCGTGATGGAGGAGGGCGGCGGTGGAATGGCCGCTATGGGGTGGAGGACAGAGGAGGCTGGGGTTTCGCGGCTGGTGGAGAGAGTGTTTTCGCGCCCACGGAGTATGAATGGGGAAACAGAGGGAGGCGGGGAACTAAGGGGGAACAATGTTTTGGTTTGATACGCGCTTGTTTGAATTTAGGGAAAGTTACAAACTTTGCCCCCATCTAAAATTTCGGACATATTGCGGGTTGGGGGTAGGACAGTCATGTCAAGTGTCCCAAATGTGGGCGAGATAGATTTCAGCTGAGCGCATGTGTGTTTAGGCGCCCACAGCATATGAATGCTTCTCGGAGGCGGTTGAGACTGGCGTCTTGGTGAAGTTCAAACCTACCCCGGTTTAGACCTGTGGACATTGGGCCGATAGGCTACACGGGTCAGAGTCAGAATAGTAATTTCCTACCACCAAAACATTAGTCTCGCGCGGTTTCGGGTGACTAGAGGCCTATTTGGCACTTCGTTCAATATTTGGGAGCAGAAGCATTAACGTTTTCGGTTCTCTTGAATTGAACTTTCAGGATTTGTCAAACTTCACAAATCTTTACTCTTGAAAATCCTAAAGCTACAATTATTTTGGAATGGAGGGGGTACATTTGAATATACATTATACACAAGTATATATTAAAAAATATGCAACTTACCTCAGTTTATGCATGGTTCTAGATATAATCTCCTTGGTTGCAAAAAAAGTTAGATATGCGTATGAATATATATAGCATGTTCAAACTCACAACAAAGATTGATGCCCCCTTTTACATCTGATTTACAAATGCCATTATCTCGGGTTCAAATAGATGAATGCACTTCCTATGAATTTGAATCTTCGAAACCCCCTTTATGTTGAATTCGACATGTATTCTATTTCGTAGCTAGCAATTTGGAATGTATCCATGCAAGTGACAAATGTATAAAGTGTTTCACACTAACAACAAGGAGTGCACTAATTAATGTTTATATATGAATTGCAAAAGCATCCATTGCCTGTATTTCAAACATCTCTCACTCTATGGATCGATAATATGAAATAAACACATGCACATGCTAGAATTCAATAGAGTATGGGTGTCTGATAGACCAATTTTCGTCCATACGCAATTTGCAAAATTCATGATCTCATCCAAAAATAATAATGCCATTTATATTTTAATTTAATGCGTAGAACCGCCTTTTACACATAGATGCACTATGCCTCGCCCCGTTCTCACAAACGCGTTATATATCTCTCTATCTAACGCATAAGTGCACACACTTTATATGCATCAACATTTCTCTTTCACACATGCTCACAATCTCTCTCAGGGCGTCGGGGTGTTTCACGCACATGCTCTCTCTGTTTCTCTCTCGCTCTTTCTGACTACTATGTACCACTCTTTTCACTAATCTCAGTTGGAAAACACCATTTCTCTCACATGCATATATACACACGCACAGTCTCTACTAGCCCTCTATACGCACATATATGTGCCTACGTGTCTCCCGCACGCACATTATCTTTAGGCCTCTCTCGCACACATTGCCTCCCTGACACACCTCTCTCTTAGTAGTTGGTAGATATGATTTCATCATATCATTCGGTAGGATATCCCTGGCTATTAGGCTGGATGGTAATACGAGGCAAAGTTTTACCCTAGTTCGGATCGGACCCTTGCAGTTGAAGAAAGAGCCTACTC
Organism: Triticum dicoccoides; assembly: GCF_002162155.2. Classification (NCBI taxonomy): domain Eukaryota; kingdom Viridiplantae; phylum Streptophyta; class Magnoliopsida; order Poales; family Poaceae; genus Triticum; species Triticum dicoccoides. Next base: position 72,605,284 of record NC_041391.1, on the reverse strand, counting down.
CTGGTACTGTATATTAGTGATAGGGGTGTGTACAAGGTACACGTGAATACCAGGCATTGTGCGTGTGTGTATACTATCGACGAACTAGCCCCCAAGCTTGTATAACATACTAAGGGCCTAGAGTTACAAATCATATATAGTCGGCTTATCACCAGTGGGGATAGAGTCCTCCGTGACTCTGGTCGTAGCTTCGTGTTGTACGCTGAGTCCTCCACATGGGTCTTCGTATAACACGTCTCGGTCCAACCTATATGTGGTGCAGGATGGAACCGACCCATGAGTCTTCATGTTGACCCACCACAACTACAAATGATGTGCCCACCACACCACACACGCAATCGGCCACTAAGAAAATAAGCTTATACAATAGTACAACGGTATCTAGCTCACGATACGTCTCCATATTTTGTTGATGACACTGACGGACTTTGCATTTGATGTGTGCTCCGTATTTTGTTGACGGCACTTACGGTCATTGTATTTGAAGTGAAAGCACGATATGGTCACTAGACTTCAGAATACGCTCATCACGGTCACCACATACATTTTGTCGTGCTAACCAACATGTGGTTGGATGGTTAGGAGGACAGTGGTTTCTCGAGCCCACCAAGGTTAAAGTCCTGGTGCTCGCATTTATCTTGTGTTAATTTCAGTATTTTCCGGCGATGTACGTTCAGTGGGAGGAGACGTTCCACTTGACTACGAGGCACCTATGGTGACTTCGTAAAATCTCAAGATCATATATGCTGGCCCACTCTCTCGAAGGTGCTCATAGGGGTAGGGTTCGCGTGTGTGCGCTTATAGCGGTGAGTGCTTGCGCGTATATATGAGCCCTTGCGTCTGTACCGTGTTAAAAAAAATACATGTCATGATTATACGGTCACTGGCTCATCCGTACAACTCCGTATTTTGTTGATGACACAATCAATTGACCAGTCAAACATTCCACGTGGTGCAACTAGTGTTGCACCATCGGGGTGCGTAACCGTGGGGCCCACCTGTCAGCCCGTATATGAAAGAAAGAAATGGTACTTTGAGACTGTACTGTGTTAATAAAATAGGAGTACATTTTAGGGTGATCATACGGTCATTGGCTCACCATACAGCTCCGTAATTTGTTGATAACACGATCAATTGACTAGTCAAACGGTCCACATTCAGCAGCGCACATTACCATAGGGCCCACCCGTCAGCGATATGAATGACAGAAATGGTAATAACTTAGTGGTAGGTGGGTACTCGAAGTCGTGAGACCTCTGGTTGGCAGTCACCGGCGGTTGGGGGGGGGCGTTCATTGGGCGGTAGGGTGGGGATC
>NC_041391.1:72536488-72603486 GCF_002162155.2 Triticum dicoccoides | reverse complement strand
AGCTCGGCGCGCAGGGGGGGGGAGGGGGGGCTAGAGGGATGGCTGGTGCAATGGAGGACCGGCGGTGGGGAGTGGTTTCGGGGAGGGCAGGCCAGCCACGGGCGGCGGGGGCTGGCGGTTTGGCCAGTGGTGGCTGGAGGCTCAGGGGGGGGTGGAGTTTGATGATAAACTGGAGGCCCTTAATTTTGTATCCATCGGCTGGAAAATCTAATGACCAGAGATGAAAAAGTCAGTCGACTGACGTGTAGCCTCACCCCGCATGTACACATGCACGCACGCAAGACACGCACGCATGCAGGCATGCAACACTCACACGTACACATAACATACACACGCACGCATGCTGGCGTGCAACACTGACACGTACACATGCACTCACGAACACACGCACATACGCATCCATGCATGCAACACTGAAACATACCCTTGGACACACGCAACACTTGCACGCCTGCATGCACACAACACACGACACAAGACATACGCTCAACCTATACGTGCATGCACCCTTTGTTAAGGACATGGATTGTTACGGGTATTAATCAATCTTATCTGTGATAAGCAGAACATTGATGTTTGTAGCGGTCTTTATGAATCACAACGTATCGAACGGGCTATCAACATAGTAGGCTTATCTACATGAAAAAGATGACGTCACACTCAATGAACAACATTAGTGTATGAAATGCCCGCTTCTGACCGCCCTGGCCCACCAAAGGTTCCTCTGCTGTGCGTTGCCTGCGTTGGGTCACTAACATGCATGCCATGCACCCAAAGAGCCCACACATCAGTGGAAGAACGACGCGGTGTCCTAGGTCAGAGTCAAGGGCGCCACTCGTGGCACGCCAGGCTGAACACGCCTCCGTGCCGCATTCAAACGCCTCCATGAAACCCGCCCGTGTGGAAGCCGAGAAACCCACTCTGGACACACGTCCGTTCATGACCTGGCCGGCGTTAAACGCAACGCCGGCTGAGCTCCTCCCGTCCACCGTCTATTTAATCTCCTATCTAAACTAGGCCAAACGCCGGCCAAGAATCGCACACCTCCGCCGCTCCCCTATCTCCTCCACCATTTTATCCACTCTTACAATGGCTTACGAAGAGTAGTTATTCCGCATCCAAGCCGGCTGGGTAGCCCGCCGGATACGAGCTATGCAGCTCGCTGATCCACCTCCCTCCCCTCGCCCAACGGAGCCAGTTGCCGCCCCAAGCCGGCGCGCGGTTTAGCAACTCACCGCTGCAGGCCAGCTCGACGAGGAGCGGCGCACGGACGTCGTTGCTGCCGTCCACGCCGCCACCTCATACCGCGTCTCCCGTTTCTGTGGTCGAGACTCCCATGCCGACGGCCGCGCCATGCAAGCAGCGACAGAAGCCGGGTGCGCAGAGAGCGATGAGTCGGTGGCCAGCGCCTCCACGTCCGCCGCCATCATCGAGGATAAGTAGAACACGGGAGGCCGCCGCCACTTGGGTCCCATGAAGGCCACCACGGAGGCGACGCCGGCGTACACAGCAGGTGTCTTGCCAGATCCTTTTGTTGAGAGGACCTTCGTCGACCCCGCATGGGCTCCACGGAAGAGGGGAATGTTAGGATGAACTAGAGCTGGTGCCGACCATGGAGAAGTAGTGGCCGGTGATGAACTCGAACCGGTGCCGGCCACCATCATCTTCGGCACCAGCCAATGATATCAGTTGGACAGTGGGGAAGCGAGCCGTCCTTTGCGCTGAAGCATATACCTCCGAGGCTCCCGGCAGTCTGGTGATCGTGCTGCCGGACATGAGGAACACAAATCGATCGGCGGGCGACCATTTAGGCCAGGTATTATATACCTGTGCTGTCCAGAACTAGCACCGCATAGTTCATTTGAATGTAATGAAATCCGTCATGTTTGTATGAAAATCTGGTATTTTATATGATTTCTGTTGTTGTTTATATGAAATATCAGTTTGTCTACATGTTTGCGTGAATTTCATCCGGTTGGTTGAGTTGCTGTCATAATGTGTACGGCTACGGTTGGATGGCGTAATTTGCGGGTCGCCGGTCGGTCTGCGGACGGCTCGGGCGGTGTTGTGGGACAAAAAAACACAACTCGTGCGAGCTCGTCTCCAACATGCGCGCTGGAGGATGCATGATAGCATGAGCACCCGAGCCATTCCTCGTTCATCGGTGGCAAAGGCACCGGTGGACAAAAGGGTCGCCAATATTTTGGCTACCCCGGGCAAGATCCAAACAGCCCCTCCCAACAGATTCAAATCCCTCATTCGCCGTGGAATTTTGCCATGTGTTGTTTTCATGGACTAGCAAGATGCTCGTGCATTGCACGGAACATCAAGATGCATTTTTTTTACAAACTCCCGCATGCAAGCAAGGGATAATTAATGTCCTCCTTTACTAGTACCACGAGGCAAACACCATTAATATTGCATCGATTAGTGTTAGTGGCCTTGTATATCTGAAAATTGTAATTTTGATAGTGGCCCCTTGTAGTATATAAAAATGGAGGGAGAAAGATGATAGATAAGGTGAGGAGGAGTGGGGCGTGGTGGTGACTGGTGGTCGGACTGGGCGGAGGCATGGGGATGGACGGTGCATTATGCCTAGGTTTGTAACTCTCTCACACACACCCACATAGGTGGGGGACGTGCACGAAGAGAAGAGGTGCGCGCATGACGCATGTACTCCCATCTCTTTCCCAACCACACCCATGCGGGTACACGGTGGAGCTCATTTCTGTATGAAAAAGGCAACCCACGTGGTAATTTGACACGTGTACTGGTTGTCAACTTGGTGGAGGGAGGATCGTCTACCACGGGTGAACAAACAAATTGCGACTTGATGTGTTATGTTAAAAAAGAGGCAAACTATGTGGGGCCTAACTTAGAGGCAAGGCTCTATACACTGGAGTACTATTGATGTGTCCCGTCAACTCGAAGAATGAGGAGAAGCTTGCTTAGTACGCCGTCTCCCCCGCCCACAGGCGCGGTGGCTCACAGGATGAGGTGAAGCTTGCTTTACGAGTAGTACTAGTAGTACTCCTACTACTGTACGCCTTACGCCCGCTCCCTCGCCCACGCACGCGATGGCTCGGAGCACGAGGAGAAAATTTTACTACTCCCTCCGTTTACTCCTCGTCCCTACTATGTACCTTGGTCAGTACTCCCTCCATTTACTTATACAAGGCCACTATAAAAAAATACATTTTGCATCTATACAAGGCCACAAATAGTAATCGAGACAAAAGTTACTACTCCCTCCTTTCTAGTTTATGGCTCAATTTCAAAATCTCTCCAACCAAGGTAGACGGTGAGTGGTCGAATTAATTTCATAGTTTGCACAAGTAATTAGTACGCTCGTTTTTCTCAAGAAGTTATGTTTACCAAGGCATTAATTAGAACGAATGCATGAATGACCACTAGATTTCCATGAACTTGTACATGCATTGGTTAGTTTCCTCTTGACATTGCTTGCGTCGGGTGATCTAACGCACCTCGAAATCCAACATGTAATGGTATTACTACCAGGGGCGTAGCTACGTACAGCTAGCCGGTGTCACTGGCACCGGGTCCAATTTGCACTTGCTTAATATAATCCATTTGATTTAGTGTGTAGGTTAGTTATTGTTTGACATGTAGGCATATGTTCTTCTATGTGGACACCGGGTAATTTTCAGTCTGGGTTTGCCCCTCACTACTACTAGTATAGTAGAACTGAGACTTATCAAACAGAAAAACGAATGTTTTTAGATGAGCCCTATAAACCCTAGTGGGTACGTACTCCGTAAAAACAGATATTAAGTCACTCCCTTTCATGAATTCTGTAGTATACTCCTCTGTCCACGCTCCCTTTCATGAATTTTGTACTTCCTGTCGCTGACATGTGGGACATATATCAACCGGGTCGACGTGTCAAGCACCAAATAATAGTGCAGAATAGCAGGGGGGACGCACCCCACTCGTACTGGCCCAGTAGTAGTAAAGAGCAATGAGACATCAAATCACAATGCCGCACCTTCCCAGACGGACGAAGCAACCATATTATTTCACACTTCGGTTCGCCATCATCTCAAACCACCTAGTATTGCTTCTGCCTCAAGAGGGACACACGCATCGCCTTGGTACATCATGACACGTGGGACCGCATGACAGGCCATGCTCCCCCGCCGACCGCTCAGTAAAATCACCTCAGTTTTACTATACTTCCTCCGTATCGGTTTACTACATGGCATGCACGTCGTTCTAGGTTGAGAATTTAACTGGCTATATATGTGATGAACAATACTCTAGCCTTTTAAAAAATGTATACTTTTGTACAGTAGTACTATCGATGGATTGCGCCATGGAGCAAAAATTGAAATTAAAGAAAAAGGTGGTGCATATAGAGAGCGCTCGTCGCCAAATTATGCATATAGTACTACTAAAAAAGCTAGTACGTGCTTAATTGGGGTGCTAAATTCTATTAAAGAAATACTAGTAGTATGTACATACTAAAGAGTTAAAGTAACGAGAAGAAACATAACATAGTTCTGCTGGGGGCTCAGTGCAATACACCCCTCAAATTAAACTAAGCACACCTGAAATTAAACTTGAAAGCACAAGTGCTCCTTGGGTGGTTTCGGTAATTAATGTCAACATATCTCTTGTTGGACTAACACTTTTACCTAGTATGTTTCAGATAAGTTCAACAATGGAGTGGCATGGACTAAAGGATGTGGAGTCCCTTCTAGATGCTAAGGACAAAGGATTGGCTCAAGCTCCAAGCTCAAGACTCTACATTTTCTATTTTAGTGATCCAAGATCACATTGAGTCTATAGGAAAAGCCAATACTATCAAGAGGGGATGAGGTGTTGCTTAATGGCTTGCTTGCTCAAAGTGCTTAGTGATATGCTCCAAAGCCCTCAACTACTTTCTCACATCCACATATGTCCTAAACCAAAAGTCTAACTCGGCCCCACCGATTCTTTCTATCCGACGCCACTGAGTTCAGATGTCATAGCCACTGCCACAAACCCTAGGCAAATTGGTCTCACCGATAGGGATCTCGGTCTCACCGAGATGGGATTGTAATCTCTCTGTGTATGTCCATTACAAAAATCGGTCTCACCGAGTTTGAGAAATCGATACTACCGAGATTACAATGCAAACTCTCTGGTTAACTCATTACCAAAATCGGTCCTACCGAGTTTGCCTGACCAACTCTCTGGTTAGCTTATTACCAAAATCGGTCCCACCGAGTTTGTGTAATCGGTCTCACCGGGATTACGTTAAGCCCTAACCCTAACCATATCGGTCCTACCAAGTTGCATGTCGGTCCCACTGAAAATCGTAACGGTCACTAAATTTGCTGAATCGGTCTGACCGAGTTTACCAATTCGGTCCCACCGAGTTTGGCAAGTTGTGTGTAACGGTTAGATTTTGTGTGGAGGCTATATATACCCCTCCACCTCCTCTTCATTCATGGAGAGAGCCATCAGAACGAACCTACACTTCCAACATCCATTTTCTGAGAGAGAATCACCTACTCATGTGTTGAGGCCAAGATATTCCATTCCTACCATATGAATCTTGATCTCTAGCCTTCCCCAAGTTGCTTTCCACTCAAATCTTCTTTCCACCAAATCCAAATCCTGTGAGAGGGAGTTGAGTGTTGGGGAGACTATCATTTGAAGCACAAGAGCAAGGAGTTCATCATCAACACACCATTTGTTACTTCTTGGAGAGTGGTGTCTCCTAGATTGGCTAGGTGTCACTTGGGAGCCTCCGACAAGATTGTGGAGTTGAACCAAGGAGTTTGTAAGGGCAAGGAGATCGCCTGCTTCGTGAAGATCTACCACTAGTGAGGCAAGTCCTTCGTGGGCGACGACCATGGTGGGATAGACAAGGTTGCTTCTTCGTGGACCCTTCGTGGGTGGAGCCCTCCGTGGACTCGCGCATCCGTTACCCTTTGTGGGTTGAAGTCTCCATCAACGTGGATGTACGATAGCACCACCTATCGGAACCACGACAAAAATATCCGTGTCTCCAATTGCGTTTGAATCCTCCATTCCCTTCCCTTTACATTTTTGCAAGTTGCATGCTTTACTTTCTGCTGCTCATATACTCTATGCATGCTTGCTTGTTATGTATTGTGAGTGTTAAACTTGTGCCTAAACTCCACTCCAACTTAAAGAAGTTAAAAACTGCAACTTTTGGTACTTAGTGTCTAATCAGCCCCCCTCTAAACACCCTTCTCGATCCTTTCAATTTGTATCAGAGATTTGGTCTCCATTTTTTTGGTTTAAACACCATTGGAGGAAGATGGATGAGTCTACTATTGGGAGTCTTAGACATAGAGTGCCTATACTTGATGGAGAGTACTGTCATGAGTGAAAAAATGAGATGCTTGTGATTTTCAGTCAATATCATTTGAACAAGTACATTGCTAGCCCTTGTGCACCTCATGTTGATCCTATGCATCCTACTCTTGATGAGTCAATTGACATGATTCGCAATCTTAGAACTGTTGAACTTATCACTAAAGGCTTGCCTAGAAACTTGATTGGATGTTTGCCTACTCTTAAGTGTGCCTACACTATATGGAAATGTCTTGAGGAACGCTTTCCAAATTATTCTTTGAAAAATCTAGATGAAATTCTCCATAAGTCTATTGCCTTGAGTAAGATGAATTCCAATGATCCTATGTTTGGTGATTGTCTATTTGAGCTTACAAACCTTATGCGTGCCAAAGGAGATGTTGGAATTATTAGTGATATTATTTCCGAAGCTATAAAAATTCATAAGCAAGATCATTGTCAAACTCACCCTAATGAATCACCCTCTCTAGGACTTGATCCACCACATGACGATGTTGAACATGGATACTATGATGAGGATGATGATAGTGACTTTAATCTTGATGATGCAATGAGACACTTTGGTCTTATGGCAAATCTTCGGGGATATATGGCAGGAGGAAAGGAATGGGTTCTTGATAGTGGATGTACCGATCACATGACCGGAGATAAAGACATGTTTCATGACACTACAGGAAATATGTCAACTAGTGACCTTCTATCAGTGACCCTGGAAGAATTAGTCATAGATCTATGACCATTTGAGACCAATTGGTCAAAAGCTGTCCGGGGGGCTCCAAACCCTAAACCATTGTGACCATTTTGGTCAGAAAGGTCGTAATTTCCTTACACGAAATGGTCATAAAGCAAACGGCGCTGGTCCACTGCCTTATTTCTAGTTGTTAACGACCAATATAGATGGTCACAGCCTTGTAAATTGTGGTGGCTTGTGATGACTAGGCGCCATCTCATCAGTTTTGCCTATGTGTCATGTCCATGTGTCAATTTTTGCCCTAGGTTGTGAAGCAACCTATATTTCTATTATTCCAAAAATTCCCAAAAAATTCTCGTAAATTGTTTGGATCATATCTTCATCAAATATGTCAAAAACCTTCCTTGCCTAGTTCAAAAATAACTCAGCAATATTCAGTTTCCTATTCTGTTCAGAGTAGCACTTTGTGACGGAAGTGTTATTTATATATTCTTGATTTCCTAAAAATTAGTGAAGACATTCTTCTTAGTATATGATCATCCTCAGCCAAAACTCACGCCCATTGGCCATGTGCATTTCCCGTACCGCTAATCAAACACTTGGCTGCTAATTCATCTTTGAGCATAGTTCGGTCTCCTCATGAGAATCTTATGTTGTAATTTTCTTCCTAGCACCTACCTGGGGAGTTCCCAACCCACTAGACATGCCTAGGCCGCCCAGAACGCATGGCAACACCACGGTCACGCAGTGACCACGCGGCGGGCCTGCGAGCTTATGCGCTCTAGAGTTGGAGCCCTCGACCACCGTCCAAACCTCGATGTCTCGCCATCAAACCATGTATTTCTGATTAAATAGATACTTATTTACCTAGAAATGATTTTTGGAAAAAATAAAGACCAGACTATGAGGCAGCTGCAGTTCAAAATTGACCCGCTTCCTACTGAATCAGTGGGAATTTGTCTTTTTCACCAGAGGTGGATCAAAACTTTTGACACCCAACCATTTTGTCAATTGTGCATTAAATATGGCCTAGTATTTTATAAAATTGATTAGGTCCAATTTTGCAACAAATATATGGTAGGTCCTTCACAAAAAAACTCATTTCGGGCACTTGGAAAATGGAAAATGTATTTTCCATGAAAAGAAAATGAAAACTCCCTTAGGCAACATTGTTTGGAATTCCAAGATGCACCCTTGTGCACAATATGAGATCATCTGAATAAATGCAATGAATGTGTCCATAAGATTGATCATTTGGCTTGAAAGCCATGAATCTTCACGCATGATAGCTCATTTCTGAGAACACTTTATTAAAATAATTTCCGTATTACAAGTTTATTATTTTTCCTGGAAACTTGGTCAAATATAATGACACAATATGAAGGTTTTCCAATTTTTTGTTTTTTTTGAATTTTTTATGCCCGTTTCAAAATGCGGTCAAAACGGCGGGCTTGACCGTTCCTACCTAGTGGTTGAATCTTGGATTTTTTTGTGTGTCTCTGATTAGATAGATACTTATGTACCTATAAATGATTTTTGAAAAAAAATTAAGAGCAAACTATGAGCCAGCCGCGGTTCAAATTTGACCCGCTTCCAACTGAATTGGCATGAATTTTTCTTTTTCACGAGAGGTGGATAAAAGCTTTTGAGACCCAACCATTTGGTCAATTGTGCATTAAACATGTCCTAGTTTTTTAGAAAATTTATTTGTTACAATTTTGCAACAAATATTTGGTAGGTCATTCACAAAAAAACTCATTTTGGGCACTTGAAAAATGGAAAATGAATTTTTCGTCCAAAGAAAATGAAAACTTATGTAGCCAACATTGTTTATCATTCCAATATGCACCCTTGTGCACAATATGAGATCATTGGAACAAACGATGTCATGAATGTGACCATAAGATTGATCATTTGGCTTGAAAACCATGAATCTTCACACTTGATAGCTCGTTTTCGAGAACACTTTTTCAAAATAATCGTCGTATTACAAGTTTATAATTTTTCCTGGTAACTTGGTCACATATAATGACGCGATGCGAAGGTTTTCCAATTTTTTGTTTTTTTTGAATTTTTTATGCCCATTTCAAAATGCGGTCAAAACGGCGGGAATGACCATTCCTAGCTAGTGGTTGAATCTTGGAATTTTTTTGGTGTTTCTCTGATTAAATAGATACTTATGTACCTAGAAATGATTTTTGGAAAAAATAAAGAGAAAACTGCGAGGTAGCTACATTTCAAATTTGACCTGCTTCCAGCTGAATCAGCGGAAATTTGTCTTTTTCACGAGAGGTGGATCAAAACTTTTTACACCCAACCATTTGGTCAATTGTGCATTAAATATGTCCTAGTATTTTAGAAAATTGACTTGGTACAATTTTGCAACAAATAAATGGTAAGTCCTTCACAAAAAAACTCATTTTGGGCACACGAAAAATGGAAAATGAATTTTTCGTCCAAAGAAAATGAAAACTTCCTTAAGCTACATTGTTTGTCATTCCAATATGCACCCTTGTGCATAGTATGAGATTATTTGAATAAACTATGCCATGAATGTGGCCCTAAGATTGAGCATTTGGGTTGAAAGCCATTCATCTTCACACTTGATAGCTCGTTTCTGAGAACATTTTTTTAAAATAATCGCTGTATTACAAGTTTATAATTTTTGCTGGTAACTTGGTCACATATAATGACACAATGCGAAGGTTTTCCAATTTTTTGTTTTTTTTGAATTTTTATGCCCGTTTCAAAATGCGGTCAAAACAACGGGCATGACCGTTCCTAGCTAGTGGTCGAATCTTGGAATTTGTTTGATGTTTCTCTGATTAAATAGATACTTATGTACCTAGAAATGATTTTTGGAAAAAATAAAGAGCAAACTATGAGGCAACTGCAGTTCAAATTTGACCAGCTTCCTACTGAATCGGCGGGAATTTGTCTTTTTCACCAGAGGTGGATCAAAACTTTTGACACTCAACCATTTTGTCAATTGTGCATTAAATATGGCCTAGTATTTTATAAAATTGATTAGTTCTAATTTTGCAACAAATATATGGTAGGTCCTTCACAAAAAACTCATTTCAGGCACTCGAAAAATGGAAAATGAATTTTCCGTGCAAAGAAAATGAAAACTTCCTTAAGCAACATTGTTTGTCATTCCAATATGCACCCTTGTGCACAGTATGAGATCATTTGAACAAACTATGCCATGAATGTGGCCCTAAGATTGAGCATTTGGGTTGAAAGCCATTCATCTTCACACTTGATAGCTCGTTTCTGAGAACATTTTTTTAAAATAATCGCCGTATTACAAGTTTATAATTTTTGCTGGTAACTTGGTCACATATAATGACACAATGCGAAGGTTTTCCAATTTTTTGTTTTTTTTGAATTTTTTATGCCCGTTTCAAAATGCGGTCAAAACAACAGGCATGACCGTTCCTAGCTAGTGGTCAAATCTTGGAATTTGTTTGATGTTTCTCTGATTAAATAGATACTTATGTACCTAGAAATGATTTTTGGAAAAAATAAAGAGCAAACTATGAGGCAACTGCAATTCAAATTTGACCCGCTTCCTACTGAATCGGCGGGAATTTGTCTTTTTCACCAGAGGTGGATCAAAACTTTTGACACCCAACCATTTTGTCAATTGTGCATTAAATATGGCCTAGTATTTTATAAAATTGATTAGTTCTAATTTTGCAACAAGTATATGGTAGGTCCTTCACAAAAAAAACTCATTTCGGGCACTCGAAAAATGGAAAATGAATTTTCTGTGCAAAGAAAATGAAAACTCCCTTAGGCAACATTGTTTGGAATTCCAAGATGCACCCTTGTGCACAATATGAGATCATTTGAACAAACTATGCCATGAATGTGGCCATAAGATTGATCATTTGGCTTGAAAGCCATGAATATTCACGCATGATAGCTCATTTCTGAGAACACTTTTTTAAAATAATTGCCGTATTACAAGTTTATTATTTTTCCTGGAAACTTGGTCACATATAATGACACAATGCAAAAGTTTTCCATTTTTTTGTTTTTTTTGAATTTTTTATGCCCGTTTCAAAATGCGGTCAAAATAGCGGGCTTGACCGTTCCTAGCTAGTGGTTGAATCTTGGAATTATTTTGGTGTTTCTCTGAATAAATAGATACTTATGTACCTAGAAATGATTTTTGGAAAAAATAAAAAGCAAACTATAAGGCAGCTGCACTTCAACTTGACCCACTTCCAGCTCGATTGGCGAAAATTTGTCTTTTTCATCAGAGGTGGATCGAAACTTTTGACACCCAACCATTTGGTCAATTGTGCATACACATGGCCTAATATTTTATAAAATTGATTTGGTCCAATTTTGAAACTAATATATGGTAGGTCCTTCACGAAATAACTCATTTGTGGCACTCAAAAAAAATGGAAAATGAATTTTTAGTTAACTACGACCAATACTACGACCAATTTAGATGGTCATAACATCGTATGCGTGTACTACATCTTGATTGGTCCGTGGGCGTTTCACGCGGATCGTGGATGGAACACCGTCGGATTCTTGCGGATCCAACGGCAATTCTCACCCCAAGCCACCTAAGCTGAAACCCTAGTCCTCGGGACATTTTCCATCCACCCCCCGCCTCCTTTCTTTCTCCCCCCGCTCTCCGGCCCCCGCACGCCTCCCCTCTCCTCCTCCCCTCCCCGCTCCCTCCCATGGCAAACCCCGTCGCCTCCCCTCTCCTCCTTCCCTCCTGCGTGCGTCGGCCACCTCCCTCCGGCGGAGCTCGACCCTCACCCCCAAGCGCTGTTGCTCCACCCTCTCCCGCGCCCATCCATAGATCGAGCGAGGGGCGAGGCAACGCCAGATCCACCGTGGCCTCCGACTCATGGCCACCAGCACCAGATCCACCGTGACTAGCGATCGAGCAGGCGCTCTCCAGCAGCACCAGCAGCACAGATCGAGCAAGCGGCCGAGGGCCCGAGCAGCCGCCTCGCTCTTCACTGCTGATCCCCAGCTCCCACATCCACCTCCGCCCCATGCCCGACGTCGCCACCGTTCCCAGGAGGATTTTCTCCCTCGCCGACCTCCCTCTTCTCGGTGGGGTGCTCTCCTACGAGGTATGTCGACCTTCTCCCTGTGTGCTTGTGTGTGTATGGATGGATGAATGGTGAGGGAGGGAGGGTGCTAATTTGCTGCTATTTTCTTAGCAGGCCAGGGACGCGTGCCACTGCCGCCGCGCGCTGCATCTCTCCTCTCGATGTGGGCTGCTATCCATCCTTTCCCTGTTGCAGAGGGAGTTGAAAGGCAGAGGGCGGGATGGTCCAGGAGCAGGCGTCCGTCGGCTTCTTCCACTCCGGCGCCTCCCTCTAGTGGTCCCGATGCTCCTTCAACTCCGGCAGCAATATGTGATGGTTCCTATCTCCTTTGCTCTCTCAACACCTCTTTCTCTCCCATGCTCTTCTTCTTCGTGCCCACGGCCATCGAGCCATTGGCCTGTGTTGGAGAGATCTGATGGGCGTCCTCCTGTCAAATGTGTCAATTTGCTAACCTACTTGGGAAGATCATGCTAATTCCTCAACCAGCCTGCTTACTGTTTGCTAGCGATAATTCATTGCTCTGCCTGGTGAATTTCATGCAGGAATTTGTGTCAACATTGAATGAACAATGCCCATTTTTAACTAAATGTAAATGTCAAGAAGGATCTGTGTGAACGTTGAATGAACAATGCAAGATTTGTGCTGACTTATGTATGATTCGCGGTGTTCTAATCCCCTTCTGTTTTTCTTCCATTGGGTTGCAGGTCTGACCTACGACACCAATGAAGTCGCTCTCAAGGAGGCCTTCTCTTGGCATGGCGATGTTGTCCAAGGTAGTTCAGATCTACCTGTTCTGGCTTCTTGGTGTTGGACTTGTAGTTTGGGTGAATTAATCAGGGACTGTCCTGTGAATGTTGACAGTGAAAGTGATAAGCCATCCTTTGATGGGGAGATCCAAAGGGTACAACTTCGTCAAGTTATCTTCAGAGCATGGATTATGCTGGACTGACTAAGCTGGAGTCCCAATTTCCTTCACTGTGAATTCAGTTAGCCATTGTTTGAGCAAATCATTTCTGCATACATGTGTACTGGGGTTCAGTACTATCTACTATGGTTCATGCATAGGCATATAACTGATGAGATCGAGGATGCCATGGCAGACGCGGCTGGGCATTTTGTTGGAGTTCCTCCACGAGCACACCTCCCCTGCCGTCATCCATCGTGACTTCAACTGCAGCATCGTCCTCGACCACAACTATCGCGCCCGCGTCTCCGACTTCGGCACCGCCAAGGTCGACCACAACTGCAGCAACGTCCTCCTCGACCACATCCACTGCCGATGGACACGCAGCGCCCATCGGGACATCACGTCCTGGTTTCATGGTTCAGTGTACAACTCACCACACTATTCGGCAGCGTACCGTTCCTCATGTTAATCTGATCTTGAGCCCATGAAACGCGTGAAGTTAATTTATGCTCTGAACTCGGTTCGCGGTCTCTAGGATGGTTTGTCCTCACTGCATAGTTGTGATTTAATTTGACTTGTTAACAATGGCTGTCAAACAATCAAACACAAGCAAATTAAATGCTTACTAGTATTCCGTATAGTGCTTGCTGTGCAGTGTATAGTTTTGAATGGTTCAATTATATAGAGCTCTCCATGCCCAAGATGAGAAATTCTCGCTGTCAATCTGTTTGATGCCATCATTTTCTTACAATCATATTATATGTGCTGCTCAACATTCCACCTGCTTTAATCTATCTAGTATTCAGTTTGTACCTCATCTAGCACACTGCCTAAAATTGCCACTATTGTTTCAATGAAATTAGTAGAATTACCTTGTGATTCCTCCGTTTGCTTCATATTATGGTTGCTCTACTGCTAGTGTCTTACTAGCTTGTTGTGGCTCATTGTGTTCCTGCTTGTAGTTGATTTTCCATGTGCCTAAGTATATGAGTAGTACACGTGCAAGCAAACATTTGAACTCAAACCCATCCATCCTCTGTACTATACTGTACTGAAGAAGTAATGTAGATGAATATACATGAGATACTGTGTAAAACTGACAGTGCCGAACTCATTTATTTATACTACGTAATGCTGAGTTTCCTTGTGAATTCTATGTCCTAATCTAGTTTGTGTTGGTTGAATCGCAGATTGGAAAGGCCGATGGTGAGAAGTGGAAGTCCCTGAGTGATGCTGTTCCATGGAAGATGCCCAGCCACGTGGAAGCAACAACTCTATTTCAAGGCCTCCCTGTACATCTCCCTGTTCTGATTTCCAGGCTTAGTCCCTGATTTCTGCGGCTCCAAATTTGCTTACATGCTTGACTAAATTTCATTGTTTGCCAATTAAATTGCTTGCTTGATGCCCCAAAAATTTAGTGCAATTTTGTTTACCAATTGGTTTGGTTGGATTTCTCCCAAGTTAACTATAGTTGTTACAAAATAGATGGCTATTGTCCAATTGGTTCAGTAGAACAAAAGTAGATGGCTGGCATGTGTTGTTTGCTGATAATTAACAAAGTTGGGGTGTTGTATTGAGGTTAACCTGTGCAAAATACTTGCTTATGGTCCGACTAGACTTCTTTGATGTCCACGTCAAATATATGTTGTTGTATTATGCTTATACTACTTGTATCACCAATGTTTTCTCACTCTGGTACCTTTGTATTTCTTTACGGTCTTGCCTAACCTTTTACTGATATGTACTCTTTGCTCACAATTAAGTTGTATAAGTTGGGCTGCCATGTTAAGGCTAACCTAAGAACACTTGCTTATGAGAACCAATTGGACTTCTTAGATATATTCAAGTGAAGATGTACTATTACTATTGCAGTGAATTATGTCTATATGAGATTAGAATCTGAGTGCTTTCATTCATATTATGGTATCCTGTTCTCTGTGATAACTCTTGACTTGCAAGATGAATGCATTCTTCTATCCAGCTTTAGTTGTCTTTCATTGTTTGTACTTGCAAGATGATTAGTTCTGTAATTAGATGCATTTTGTTGATAAATTGTTGGCCATCTATGATGGATTTACAACGCTAATTTGGTTGTACAAGCTACTTCAACTCCTGTCCTATATTGTCTGTCCTAGGGTTATCATACACTGTTTCTTTTTGTGCTGCTTGGTGTGTGAGCTGTTCTTTTCTGGAAACATTTACATTGTATGTCTGATATAAGTTGTGTTTCTTTTAGATTCTGCTTGTCTTTGCCTATATAACCACCTCATGATTCAGTATTGTATTTCCATTCTTGTAGATGAAGTCTTGTTGATTTGCTTGCCTGCTAACCCCATTGCAAAGACTTTCTGAACAGATACCTTGGTATGGGATGAAGTGAAGATTGCGGAGTCACTTGATCTTCGTTACCATTGTATTTGTCTTCTGCTATATTATGTCAAGTTGAGTGAAGCAAACATATCCTCGTGTGGTTGTGTGTTATCATCTCCTAATGCTCCTACTAGCTTTCTGGCATTGGCAAACGATTTGGCTCCTCTCACTTGGCCTATGAGCAACACCACTGATGATGAGAGCAGATCCTTTCCCTCAATAGATTAGCATCATTCCATTCTTACTCTATAGTAGAATTGATTGTGATAGAGTGGGTGAATCTATGTGATGTAGAGATACACTAAGATCATGCAAAAATATATATTAGTTCTGCTAATGCTTACCAGTGAATTCAAGTCTGCTTGTTTGATGGTCAAACACTTGTGCATACTGATTTGTGTCCTTTGTGGTTTGGGGAAAGGAAAGTAGAAAGGAAATAGTAATGTTGCCAATTGCTGTAGTGGTTTGTGATTCGGATCAACTAAACTGAAAGTGAGATACTGAGACGTGGATCACGCTAGTACTATTTCGGTATTTCTTGCTTGCTTGTTTGCTTGTGCTTTTTGCTGAAGCAGGTGAGCTGATTTTCTGCTCTTGGTTTCTGTAGCAATTGGAGGAGGTGTTGGTGCCGAGGATTGGACCAGATGTGCTTTGATTCGTGATCTACAACGCCCTTGATCTCAGGTTCGTGATCTGCAGTGCCCTTTCTTGTTTGTTCAGACTAAATTCAGTTAGAGCAAGTTAAGCTTCAGACTGCATAAGAAAAGAATAAAAATAGACTCCTAAATTTGGTTAGAACAAGTTGAGTACTTAGAGTATATTCAGCGACCTTGCTTGTTTGTTCTGACTAAATTCTATTGCCTCGCATGACCATGAGTGGAGGCTGGATCAGATCCGGAGGGCGTTCCAGGGCCTCGAGGGCTCCCACGTCTGGCCCTTCCAGGTCAAGCCTCGCTTTGCTGTTTGTTTCTCCTGTAGTGTACATTATATTACTTGGTTTGCTGTTTGCAACGCTGCCTGCGTGCTAATGTCTTAGTTTGCTGCTGCTTTTCGTGCTTCACTGAAGTTTCAAATTAGAAGAAGTTTCAAATTCTTATGCTCGTTTATGTTCTCTTTGTAGGTTATGAGATATGCTGCTGGAGAGATGCCGTTAGCAAACTAGAAGGGCTGCAACCAAATCCAATCGACAGCATGGCAGTGGTCTCTGAATATCTAAGCTGGTGATCATATTTTCAAGGATTCCTTTTTTGTTTGGCCTTCTTGTAGGTTTGCACATAAGTGGAAGTTGTAGTGTATATTAGTAGTTGCTGGAGCTGTGGTGGTGATATTTTTGGACTGGCTGTCGTTTGCTATGTACAGATAATGTGATGAAGATGTAACTGCAACAAATGATGTACGATTGTAGAGTGAAAAAATGTTGCTTTGATAGCAAAGTTGAAAAAAATTGAATTATTTCTCTCTCGTCCAGTCCTTTGAATTAGTGGGCTGAAAATATTGATGGGTTGGAAGAGGCCTTAGCCCAAACAATACTGGACAAAAAATAAAAGGAAAAACATCTTAAAAAATTTAAAGAATTAAATGGACCGGAAAAAGGCCGAGGCCCAGAAAAATGGAAGAAGCTTAGAAAACAAAAAAGGCCAAATTGTTGGGCCAGGCTCATGTACCTAGTGAAAATTAATAGAAACAATATATATTAAAAGGCTGAATTGTTGGGCTCGACCCATATAGACACCGAATTGGACCGGGCTGAATCTTATCAACGACCTTTTCAATTGGTCGCAGTTTTGCCACGTCAGATTGCCACGTCGGATCCGACGTGGCCTGGATAGACAGCCAGTGACCAAAACAGAAGGTCGTAGAATCCATGACCTTTTGTTTTGGTCGTAAACGTCTACGACCTTCTCACAGAGAAGGTCGTTAATTTCAGTTTACGACCGCCAGCTTTTAACCTTCTGTTTTTGGTCACAAAAAGGTCACAAATGAAAAACAATGACCATTCAGTGACCAATAGTCAAGGTCACAAGTTGACATATTTCTTGTAGTGTGAGCTTGCTGAAAACGATGGTCCTCGAAAGTATGTCACTTTCGGTGACAACTCAAAGGGTAAGGTGGTTGGCCTCGGTAAGGTTGCCATATCACATGGTAGCTCCATACAAAATGTCATGCTCATTGAATCTCTTGGCTACAACTTACTTTCAGTATCTAGACTTGCTAATTTCGGTTTCAATGTCCTATTTACTGAAGTAGATTGCCAAGTGTTTCGTAAAGATAATCATTAAATGGTCTTTACCGGTGTACGTAGAGGTGATTTATACATTGTTGATTTCACTAAAAAGGCTCAACCTAGAACTTGCTTTATTGCTAAATCCTCTAAAGGTTGGTTATGGCATAGACGATTAGGTCATGTTGGTATGCGAAACCTTGACAAGCTTATTAAAGGAAATCATATCCTTGGAGTTAACGACGTCATATTTGATAAGGATAGACTTTGCAGCGCTTGTCAAGCAGGTAAACAGGTTGGAGGAGGCATCCCGTGAAGAACATCATGACCACAAGGAGGCCACTCGAGCTACTTCACATGGATCTTTTTGGTCCCAACACTTACAAAAGTCTCGGTGGAAATTCTTTTGGTCTAGTTATAGTTGATGATTTCTCAAGATTTACGTGGGTGTTCTTTCTCGATGATAAATCGCAGGTCCAAAAGATCTTCAAAAACTTCGCTAAGAAGGCCCAAAATCAATTTGAAGTGAAGATCAAGAAGGTTCGCAGCGACAATGGAACGGAGTTCAAGAACGCAAATGTGGACACCTTTCTTGATGAAGAAGGGATTTCACACGAGTTCTCAGCTACGTACACACCTCAACAAAATGGAGTTGTTGAGAGGAAGAACCGGACGCTCATCAAAATGGCGAGAATGATGCTTGATGAGTACAAGACGCCAAAGCACTTTTGGGCGGAAGCGGTTGAGACAGCTTGTCATGCAACAAATCGCTTGTATCTTCACAAGCTACTCGTCAAGACGGCATACGAGCTTCTCACCGGTAACAAACCCCAAGTTGGATGCTTTCGAGTATTCAGCTCAAAGTGCTACATTCTTGATAAGCATCATCGTTCTAAATTTGCTCCTAAGTCTCATGAAGGTTTCCTACTTGGTTATGGCTCAAACTCTCACACATACCGTGTCTACAACAATTTCACCCGAAAGGTTGAAGAAACGGTAGATGTGAAGTTTGATGAATCTAATGGCTTGCAAGTATAGCAATTGCCAATTGATGTAGGAGACAAAGATCCCTCAGAAGCAATCCAAGACTTGTCTATTGGCAAGATCCGCCCAACGGAGGTGAAGGAGAGTACCTCGTACATCCAAGTGGAAGCTTCTACCTCATGACAAGGTGAACCAAGAGTTGATACGGAAGCATCCACAAGTGGGACACACCAAGATGAAGAAAACGAGGAAGTACACCAAGAACATCAACAACCTCCTTATCCACCACGACAAGAGAACAACAACGCCAACAATGAAGAAGGCCAAGAAGAAGAACAAGATGAAGGAGATGTTCAACCAAGACCCAAGCAAAAGCTTTCACGAGTTCGAGCAAGAATTGCTAAAGACCACCCCATCGAGCAAATCTACAACGATATCCAAACCGGGAGAATCACTTGCTCTAAACTCATTTAGCTAACTTTTGTGAACACTATTCATTCATCTATAGCATTGAACCTATGAAGGTTGAAGAAGCATTGGAAGATCCGGATTGGATAAATGCTATGCATGAAGAGCTACACAACTTTGAGAGAAATCAAGTTTGGACATTGGTTGAGAAGCCCGACAACAATCACAACATCATCGGTACCAAATGGGTGTTTGATGACCCACAAGTATAGGGGATCTATCGTAGTCCTTTCGATAAGTAAGAGTGTCGAACCCAACGAGGAGCAGAAGGAGATGATAAGCGGTTTTCAGCAAGGTATTCTCTGCAAGTACTGAAATAAGTGGTAACAGATAGTTTTGTGATAAGATAAATTGTAACGAGCAACAAGTAACAAAAGTAAATAAAGTGCAGCAAGGTGGCCCAATCCTTTTTGTAGCAAAGGACAAGCCTGGACAAACTCTTATAATAGGAAAAGCGCTCCCGAGGACACATGGGAATATCGTCAAGCTAGTTTTCATCACGCTCATATGATTCGTGTTCGGTACTTTGATAATTTGATATGTGGGTGGACCGGTGCTTGGGTGCTATTCATACTTGAACAAGCATCCCACTTATGATTAACCTCTATTGCAAGCATCCGCAACTACAACAAAAGTATTAAGGTAAACCTAACCATAGCATGAAACATATGGATCCAAATCAGCCCCTTACGAAGCAACGCATAAACTAGGGTTTAAGCTTCTGTCACTCTAGCAACCCATCATCTACTTATTACTTCCCAATTCCTTCCTCTAGGCCCAAATAATGGTGAAGTGTTATGTAGTCGACTTTCACATAACACCACTAGAGGTTAGACAACATACATCTTATCAAAATATTGAACGAATACCAAATTCACATGACTACTGATAGAAAGATTTCTCCCTTGTCCTCAGGAACAAACGTAACTACTCACAAAGCATATTCATGTTCATAATCAGAGGGGTAATAATGTGCATAAAGGATCTGAACATATGATCTTCCACCAAATAAACCAACTAGCATCAACTACAAGGAGTAATCAACACTACTAGCAACCTACTAGCACCAATCCCGGACTTGGAGACAAGAATTGGATACAAGAGATGAACTAGGGTTTGGAGATGAGATGGTGCTGGTGAAGATGTTGATGGAGATTGCCCTCTCTCGATGAGAGGAGCGTTGGTGATGACGATGGTGATGATTTCCCCCTCCCGGGGGAAGTGTCCCCGGCAGAACAGCTCTGCCAGAGCCCTAGATTGGTTCCGCCAAGGTTCCGCCTCATGGCGGCGGAGTCTCGTCCCGAAAGGTTGCTGTCTATTTTTTTCTCATCGAAAGACTTCATATAGGAGAAGACAGGCGTCGGAGAGCCACCAGGGGGCCCACGAGGTAGGGGGCACGCCCAGGGGGGGGGGGCGCACCCCCCACCCTCGTGAGCAGGGTGTGGGCCCCCTGGCCTTCATCTTTGGCGAGGATTTTTCTTTATTTATTTTAAGATATTACGCGGAGTTTCAGGACTTTTGGAGTTGCGCAGAATAGGCCTCCAATATTTGCTCCTTTTCCAGCCCAGAATTCCAGCTACCGGCATTCTCCCTCGATGTAAACCTTCTAAAATAAGAGAGAATAGCCATAAGTGTTGTGACATAACGTGAAATAACAGCCCATAATGCAATAAATATCGATATAAAAGCATGATGCAAAATGGATGTATCAACTCCCCCAAGCTTAGACCTCGCTTGTCCTCAGGCGAAAAGACGATAAAAATAAATATGTCCTCATGTTTAGAGGTAGAGGCATCGATAAAAATAAAATACGGACATGAAGGCATCATGATTATTTCCATAACAGCAACATAAATAGATTTTGTCATATGATTACTTATGTTCAAGTGATGATCTTTTCACAAAGCCAAAGTATGAATCAGAAACCTTATTGAGCGCCAACAAATTATAACCTCAGTCATTGAAGCAATTGCAATTTATCAGAACATCGGAAAGAGTCTATGTTAGAGCTTAAAAGCAAGTCCACATACTCAACTATCACTTAGTCCTTCATAATTGCTAACACTCATGCGATACTTGTGGTTACGGAGTTTTAATCGGACGCAGAGAAAGATAGGGGCTTATAGTTTTGCCCCACAACCTTTTACCTCAAGGGTAATGTCAACAATAATAATTCATGCTCCCCCACATCCAATTAGATATGTATATCATGTTCTTTCCAACATGCTGAGCTTGCCAAAGGATAAAATGAAAAAGGAAAGGTGAAGATCACCGTTACTCTTGCATAAGGTAGAGGAAAATAATAAAAGATAGGCCCTTCGCAGAGGGAAGCATAGGTTGTCATGCGCGTTTAGGGTTGATGCACAAAATCTTAATGCAAAAGAACGTCACTTTATATTGCCCTTTGTATGTGAATCTTTATTATGCAGTCCGTCACTTTTATTGCGTCCACAACAAGTTCGTACAAAGCTTATTTTCTCTGCACTAATAAGTCATGCATATTTAGAGAGCAATTTTTATTGCTTGCACCGATGACAACTTACTTGAAGGATCTTACTCAATCCATAGGTAGATATGGTGGACTCTCATGGCAAAACTGGTTTAAGGGTATTTGGAAGCACAAGTAGTATTTCTACTTGGTGCTGAGAATTTGGCTAGCATGAGGGGGAAAGCAAGCTCAACACGTTAGAGGATCCATGACAACATACTTTATCTCAGATGTAAGAAAACATAACTCATTATGTTGTCTTCCTTGTCCAACATCAACTCTTTAGCATGTCATATTTTAATGAGTGCTCCCAATCATAAAAGATGTCAATGATAATATATCTATATGTGAAACCTCTCTTTCCTTATTACTTCCTATTAATTGCAACGATGACCAAAGCTATATTTGCCAACTCCCAACAACCTTTAATCGTCATACTCTTTCTATGTGAAGTCATCACTTTCACTAAGATCAATAGGAACTCTTTGATTCTTTTTATTCTTTTTCTTCTAATCACCCAAGATCATGGCAAAATAATCAAGCCCTTGACTCAACACTAATCTTTATTATATAGCTCACGAACTTGATTACAAAGAAGGATCATAAAGCAAAACTCAAAACTAGATCATGCCATGACTTTATTCTACTAAATCAAGATACTACTAAAAGGATCGAACTAAGAAAAATGGTAAAGATAGGAGTTGTGATGGTGATACGATACCAGGGCACCTCCCCCAAGCTTGGCAGTTGCCAAGGGGAGTGCCCATACCCATGTGATTGTATCTCCTTCTTTGTTGTTGGCGGTGGAGGTGTTGTTGATGATGCGAGCTTGTCGTCCACCTTCCATGGCATAGGCTCACCATCATAGAAGGATGATCGAGTCTCCGAAATCCTCAAATCTGCAGCCAAACTCATCCTTTTGAATCTATATTCATACTCACAGTTTTGGTTTTGCAGATCATAGATTTGGGCTTGGAGGTGCTCGATCTTCTCATGTTGCTTGAAGATGGCATCCTCGGTCTTCTTGGCATCCGGCTCGTAGTTGTTGGTGAACTCCGCGAGCATCTTGTGGGTAGCGTTGATTCCACGCTCCACCATCCCCTGGCACTTGAAAACTTTTGCTCCATTGCTTCGAGCCTCGACTCCATGCTTCCGATTCCCTTGGGTCCCTCAACATCGCGGATGTGCAGCAACCCATCATGCATCTCAATGGTTTGAGGGTATCGCAACACCTCCGTGAGGTAAGGGTTGATCACCTTCTCGAAGAACTTGTCCTTGGAAGCACTTGGGGTCGTCATGATGATCTAGACCTGTCAGAAAAACAACTCGAAACAAGAACATGGGAGATTTGCATGATACGAGAGTCAAAACCTTTCGGGGTATATATAATGAATTTTTACCGACCAAAATACGTATTGTGCAAGGAAAATAGAGTCCGGAGGGCACACAAGGTGCTCACGAGGTAGGGGGCGCGCCCTCCACCTTCATGGAGGCCTCGTGTCCTTCCCAGACTGCCACTTATTTTTCTATTTTTCTGAATATTCCAAAACGGAGAAATATTGCCTTAAAAATTGTTTTGGAGTCGGTTTACTTACCGTACAACATACCTATTCCTTTTCGGAGTCTAGAACGTTCTGGAAAGTGTCCTTTATGTATTCCTCCGGGGTTACGGTTTCAATAATATTAGTTTCAACATTTATGGGATTACCTAAGATATAGTGTTTGATCCTTTGACCGTTTACCACCTTCAGATTTGTGCCTGTGAAGTTGTTGATTTTTATGGCACCGGAACGATAGACCTCCTCGATAACGTAGTGACCTTCCCATTTGGAGAGAAGTTTTCCAGCAAAAAATCTTAAACGAGAGTTGTATAGCAATACATAATCACCTACATTAAACTCACGCTTTTGTATCCTTTTGTCATGCCATCTTTTAACTTTTTCTTTAAACAACTTGTCATTTTCATAAGCTTGGGTTCTCCATTCATCAAGTGAGCTAATATCAAATAACCTCTTCTCACCGACAAGTTTGAAATCATAGTTGATCTCTTTAATAGCCCAGTATGCCTTATGTTCTAGTTCGAGAGGTAAGTGACAAGCTTTTCCATAAACCATTTTATACGGAGACATACCCATAGGATTTTTATATGAAGTTCTATAGGCCTATAATGCATCATCAAGTTTCTTGGACCAATTCTTTCTAGACCTATTGACAGTCTTTTGCAAAATTAATTTGAGCTCTCTATTGCTCAATTCTACCTGACCACTAGACTGCGGGTGATATGGAGATGCAATTCTATGATTAACTTCATATTTAGCAAGCATCTTAAGGAAAGCACCGTGAATAAAGTGTGAACCACCATCAGTTACTAAATATCTAGGGACTCCAAACCTCGGAAAAATAACTTCCTTAAGCATTTTAATAGAAGTGTTATGATCAGCACTACTAGTTGGAATAGCTTCTACCCACTTAGTAACGTAATCAACAACAACTAAAATATGAGTATATCCATTAGAGGCAGGAAAAGGTCCCATATAATCAAAGCCCAAACATCAAATGGTTCAATAACAAGTGAATAATTCATAGGCATTTCTTGACGTCTACTAATATTGCCAATTCTTTGACATTCATCACAAGACAAAACAAACTTACGGGCATCCTTGAAGAGAGTAGGCCAATAAAAACCAGATTGCAATACCTTATGTGCAGTTCTATCTCCAGCGTGGTGTCCTCCATAAGCTTCGGAGTGACACTTGCATAGGATCTGTTCCTGTTCATGCTCAGGTACACAACGTCTAATAACACCATCTACTCCTTCTTTATAAAGATGTGGGTCATCCCAAAAGTAATGTCGCAAGTCATAGAAAAACTTTTTCTTTTGTTGGTATGTGAAGCTAGGTGGTATAAATTTAGCAGCAATATAATTAGCATAATCAGCATACCATGGAGTGCTACGAGAAGTGCTTATGACATTTAATTGTTCATCAGGAAAGCTATCATCAATAGGTAGTGGGTCATCAAGAACATTCTCTAACCTAGACAAGTTGTCTGCAACGGGGTTCTCAGCTCCCTTTCTATCAACAATATGCAAATCAAATTCTTGCAGCAGGAGAACCCATCTAATAAGTCTAGGTTTTGCATCTTTCTTTTCCATAAGATATTTAATAGCAGCATGATCTATGTGAATAGTTACTTTAGAATCAACAATACAGGGTCTGAATTTATCACAATCAAATACAACTGCTAAAAGTTCCTTTCGGTAGTAGCATAATTTCTTTGAGCATTGTCTAGAGTCTTACTTGCATAATGGATAACATTTAATTTCTTATCAACTCTTTGCCCTAGAACAGCACCTATAGCATAATCACTAGCATCACACATAATTTCAAAGGGTAAATTCCAATCAGGTGGCTGAACAACAGGTGCAGAGACTAATGCTTTCTTACGTATTTCAAATGCTTCTACACAATCATCATCAAAGGCAAATGATACATCTTTTTGTAATAAATTAGTCAGAGGCCGAGAGATTTTTGAGAAGTCCTTAATGAACCTCCTATAAAATCCGGCATGACCAAGGAAGCTTCTTATACCTTTGATGTTCTTGGGACATGGCATCTTTTCAATAGCATCAACCTTGGCCTTATCAACTTCAATACCTCTTTCAGAAACTTTGTGCCCCAAGACAATACCTTCATTAACCATAAAGTGGCACTTTTTCCAATTCAAGACAAGATTAGTTTCTTCACATCTCTGCAAAACTCGAGCAAGATTGCTCAAGAAATCATCAAAAGAGGAACCATAGACGGAAAAGTTGTCCATGAAAAGCTCACAAATCTTTTCGCAAAAGTCAGAGAATATAGCCATCATGCATCTTTGAAAGGTAGCAGGCGCATTACATAAACCAAAAGGCATATGTCTATAAGCAAAAGTACCAAAAGGGCATGTAAAAGTAGTCTTTGATTGATCTTTAGCCGACACAGGTATTTGAGAGAAAGCAGAATAACCTAGAAAGAAATAATGTGTATGTTTGCATAATCTTTCTAGCATTTGATCAATAAAAGGTAAGGGGTAATGATCTTTCTTAGTGGCCTTATTTAATTTGCGGAAATCAAATACCATCCTATAACCTGTGATGATTCTTTGCGGAATCAATTCATCTTTATCATTCGGGACAACAGTAATACCTCCCTTCTTAGGGACACAATGGACAGGACTTACCCACTGACTATCAGCAACGGGATAAATTATACCTGCCTCCAGAAGCTTGAGTATTTCTTTTCTTACCACTTCTTTCATTTTAGGATTCAGACGTCGTTGAGGATCACAAACTGGTTTGGCATCAGCTTCCAAATTTATTTTATGTTGACATAGAGTGGGACTAATGCCCTTAAGATCATCCAGAGTATATCCAATAGCAGCACGGTGCTTCTTCAGAGTTTTCAATAATCTTTATTCTTCATGCTCTGAAAGGTTAGCACTAATAATAAGAGGATATATTTTCTTTTTATCAAGATAAGCATATTTAAGATTATCAGGCAACGGTTTAAGCTCAAACACGGGATCACACTTGGGTGGAGGAGGATCCCCTATGATTTCAACCGACAAATTGTGTTGTAGAATAGTTTAAAGAATACTTCATCTATTTCCCTTTGAGGGAGTCCCGGATTAGGGGGTGTCCGGATGGCCGGACTATAACCTTTGGCCGGAGTCCCGGACTATGAAGATACAAGATTGAAGACTTCGTCCCGTGTCCGGATGGGACTTTCCTTGGCGTGGAAGGCAAGCTTGGCGATACGGATATGTAGATCTCCTCCCATTGTAACCGACTCTATGTAACCCTAGCCCTCTCCGGTGTCTATATAAACCGGAGGGTTTTAGTCCGTAGGACGAACAACAATCATACCATAGGCTACCTTCTAGGGTTTAGCCTCTCTGATATCGTGGTAGATCTACTCTTGTACTACCCATATCATCAATATTAATCAAGCAGGAGTAGGGTTTTACCTTCATCGAGAGGGCCCGAACCTGGGTAAAAACATCGTGTCCCTTGTCTCCTGTTACCATCCGCCTAGACGCACAGTTCGGGACCCCCTACCCGAGATCCGCCGGTTTTGACACCGACATTGGTGCTTTCATTGAGAGTTCCTCTATGTCGTCATCTTTAGGCCCGATGGCTCCTCCGATCATCAACAACGACGCGGTCCAGGGTGAGACTTTTCTCCCCGGACAGATCTTCGTATTCGGTGGCTTTGCACTGCGGGCCGATTTGCTTGGCCATCTGGAGCAGATCGAAAGCTACACCCCTGGCCATCAGGTCAGATTTGGAAGCTTGAACTACACGGCTGACATCCGCGGAGACTTGCTCTTCAACGGGTTCGAGCCACGGCCGGGCGCGCCGCACTGTCGCAATGGGCATGATCTAGCTCTGCCGCCGAACAATGCCCAGGAGGCCGCCCTGGTGTCCGCTCTGACCCTTAGTTCGGAGCCGACTGCGCCAATCGAGGACGGATGGCTGGACACCGCCTCGGGGCTGCAATCTTTAGGGCGATCGAGCTGAACACCAGTCTTGTCCTTTGCGAAGCTCGCGACTCCAAGGTGCCGGACTCCTCTCCGGACTATGAACCTTCCGCGCCCCTGCCGATCGAACCTGATTGGGCGCCGATCATGGAGTTCGCAGCCGCGGACATCTTTCAGCACTCGCCCTTCGATGACATTCTGAATTCACTAAAGTCTCTCTCCTTATCAGGAGAGCCCTGGACGGACTATGGTCAGCGAGGATGGGATGCGGATGACGAAGAAATTCAAAGCCCACCCACCGCCCACTTCATAGCCACTGTCGATGATTTAACCGACATGCTCGATTTCGACTCCGAAGACATCGATGGTATGGACGATGATGCAGGAGATGAACAGGAATCAGCACCTATAGGGCACTGGACAACCACCTCATCTCACGATGTATACATGGTGGACACACCTAAAAGAAACGACGACGAGGAACAAAGGGACGCAACGAGGGATCGTTCCCTCGAAAAGCAATCAAAGCGGCGGCACAAGCGACGCGCCAAACCCCACCTTGACAGAGACCCAGCCACAGAGCAGGGCGAACCGGCGGGCGACGAACATGCCATCGAGCAACCGTCCGAACAGGGCAATTTGGGTAAACAAACTGAACAACCCGTCCCCGGTGAAGATTATAGCCCGGACGACCTCACGCCGGACAAGTTGATGGAGCAGAAGAACCTCCACAAAAGGCTCGTCGCCACTGCGCGTAGCCTGAAAAAGCAGAAGCGGAAGCTCAAAACAGCGGAAGATGGACTCAGAATTAGATGGGGCAAAGTACTCAACACCGCAGACAAGTACGGAGACAGTCGTCACACAAAGAGCTATCCAAAGCGGAAATTACTGCCAGAATTTGATGAGGAGGCCTTAGAGCCCCCGCAATCAAAAAATAAAGAAGACACCCGGTCGGATAAACAACCCCATGGCCAACATAGAGCGGCAAGGGGCGTCGCACTCAAGCCGGCACACGATCCGCGCAAGGATTCACATCAAAAAGACGGCCCAACCAGATCTATGTACAGGCCAAGAAAGCAAGCTCTAGTAAGCAATGCAACACAACAAGTATCCGAACATCACGGCAAACCAAAATATAGGGGTGCCGCACACCCCCTATGTTTCACCAATGAGGTGCTGGACCATGAATTTTCAGCGGGATTCAAGCCCGTAAACATAGAGGCATACAATGGAACAACAGACCCTGGAGTCTGGATTGAGGATTATATCCTCCACATACACATGGCTAGAGGAGATGACCTCCACGCCATAAAATACTTACCCCTCAAGCTCAAAGGGCCAGCCCGGCATTGGCTTAAAAGCCTTCCCGAAAACACCATCGGAAGTTGGGAAGAGCTTGAGGATGCTTTTCGGGCAAATTTTCAAGGGACCTATGTCCGACCTCCGGATGCAGACGATCTAAGTCATATAACTCAACAACCCGGAGAGTCAGCCCGGAAACTCTGGAACAGATTTCTTACTAAAAAGAACCAGATAGCCGACTGTCCGGACGCCGAAGCCTTAGCAGCTTTCAAACACAGCGTTCGTGACGAATGGCTCGCCAGACACCTCGGCCAAGAAAAGCCAAGAACAATGGCCGCATTATCAAGCCTCATGACCCGCTTTTGCATAGGAGTGGATAGCTGGTTGGCAGGAAGCAGCACCAGCGACCCAAGTACATCCGAAGTCAGAGATGGAAACAGGAAACCACGACGTAGCAAGGACCAACGCCGAACCAAGGGAAACAGCCTGAAGAGCGCGGCTGTCAACGCCGGATTCAAAAGCTCTCGGCAGAATAAGAAATGCTGCCCCTCAAAGATAACAGGGACGAGCTATCTAACCTAAACAACATCTTGGACAAAACATGCCAAATCCATAGTACTCCCGGGAATCCTGCAAACCATACTCACAGAGATTGTTGGGTTTTCAAGCAATCCGGCAAACTTAACGCCGAACACAAGGGGCTTGACATACCAAGCGAGGACGATGACGAACCCCACAAGCAGAGCACCGAAGAACAAAAGAAGTTCCCACAAGAAGTCAAAACAGTTAACTCACTTCATGTGACAAAAGGGAAATACAGAGTGGCGCCTATAGAGGTACACGCCATACGGCCTGTCCCAGAGGAGTCCCGCCACTGGTTTTTACAACCAATCACCTTCGACCACCAGGATTACTCTAGAAGTATCCGGAACACAGGCTGGACTGCCTTGGTCTTAGATCCGATAATTGTCAGACTCCACTTTACACAAGTCATAATGTACGGCGGCAGTGATCTAAACCTACTATACCAGGACACAGTCCGCCAAATGGGGATAAACCCAACAACAATTCGCCAAGGCAACACTTCCTTTCAAGGGGTAACGCCAGGCCCACATACCCATTGTACGGGTTCTCTCCTCCTAGAAGTTGTGTTCGGCTTCCCCGACAACCTCCGCCGCGAAAAGCTAACCTTTCACATCGCCCCTTTTACAAGTAGCTATCAAGCACTACTGGGACGCGAAGCTTTCACCCGCTTTAACACAATACCGCATTATGAATCCCTTACGCTTAAAATGCCCAGTCCGCGAGGCATCATCTCATTAAAGGGAAATATCAAATGTTCCTCGAGCGCGGAAGACTATGCGGCTGCCTCGACAGCCACACAATAAACCGGCTTCACTAACCAAAGCACCTGAACAGGTCGTTCAGACCCCGGACATGTCTAGATGAGTCCGGCGTAAACATACAGGGGCTTAATAGCCGCATACCCCCATACAAGGGGCTCCACGCATATACAACAAGAGGCAATAAAGCTCAATTCTACCCATTTTCCGAATTATACTTTGTTCATTTAGTATAACATAGATTCTCGCACGATTGTTTTCAACTAAGTTCCTCTCTTTTACAGATGAACACCATGCTACACCCGTCCAGGATACGGCACAACGGAGACACAGGCGCAGACATGCAGTAGGGACCCATTCCAAGGATTCTTTTCAGATTAAGACCCTGCGTAAACCTTTTTTACTGTCTCTTGTTGATAACATCCCCCAGTTTCTTTTTACAACCGAGGAGGAGGCTAGCGTCTTGGCATGTGGCCACGTCAGAATTTTGCGCGTACCTGGACACCAGGGGCTTCTTACCAAGGGCATTGTTTAGCCCGTTTTCATAAAGACCGAATACCTTAGGGAGTGTTCGGCGTCGCGAGTTTGGCCTTATATGCATCAGCTCTGAATCATGTCTTTGGTCAAATGTTGGGTTTGCCCGGCTCCTGTGTTTTGCTGCCTTATGTTCCGCTCTATCGGCTAAGGCGGCACTAGGAGAACTACTGCGATTGTGCCCCGGTTCGGCCAGGCGAGCACCTCAGTAGAGAAAGCCAAAAACTGTCTGTCATGATATAGCGTGAGACTAGTCAACCACTCGATGACCCGCCGGAATCTTTAGGATTCCTCCGCATTAACGAAGGGCCATTTCCCGGTCAGGCACACACGCGCCCCGAATTCGGGTGAGCGCGGTGCCCCCAGGGGCTATATAGTAGGCCCACTGTGAAACTCCTATGGCTAAGTGAAAGTGATAAAGCATTATAGTCCGGCTGCCTAGTTCGCTGCGCTATCACCTCCTTTATAGGACCAAGACGTTGGATCAAGTGTGAAAATGCGCCTTCTGTGAACACCCCCGCATTATATGCGTGGGGGCTGAAGCCAAAGACTGCCATCTTTCAGGTTATATACACATATACATTAACGGCTGCATAGGAGGTATTTTAATTCTTGAAAGCACAAGTATAAAAGGCTTTTATATTCCATCGAAACATTGTTTTACAATGATACATGTTATTCGAACATAACATCCTTCGAGCACTGCGTCTCTATTAAACGAGCGCCCTGTAGAACTTCCTGAAAATAGTGCTTGGAAGGTACTCGGCTTTCGTCCGAATCTTGGGATGCAACAGCACTGGCCTTCATATCCGCCCAGTATGTCTTGACACGGGCAAGAGCCATCTGTGCACCCTCTATGCACGCCGACCTCTTCATTGCACTAATATGTGGCACCGCACCGAGGAACTGTTGCACCAAGCTAAAATAACTCTTCGGCTCGGGCCTTTTCGGCCACAGATGACTCACGACATGATTCATGGCGAGTCCGGATAACCTATTCAGCTCCTCCCATGCAGCCAAACAATCGGATACTGAAAGTGGGCGCTCTGGATTGTGGAACTGCGACCAAAAAAGCTTCTCCACTTCGTGGTCATTTTGATCGTGGAAGTGTTCGCCGCACTCCACTTCCGGTCCAACGGAGCATATTTAGGATCCCCGAACTTCATCTGCAGCATATAGGGCTTTCCAGCCGTGATATCTCCGGCCTGACGTAGCTCCTCCTTCATAGCTCTAATCACAGAGCGAGTATCCTTGGCCTCGGTAGTGACCTTCTCTAGGTCCTTCTGTGCCACCCGATCTTCTTTTTCAAGAAGCTTGCAGCGGTCAGCAGCATTCTTCAACTTTTCAGCCATCTCGGCCATTTCCTTCTTGCTTTGGCAGTGAGCAGCCTGTTCGGCTTTCAGCTCTTCAGCCGCCTTTAAGGCAGCCACATCGCTTTTCCTGGCCTGCTCCTTGGCTCGGGCAAGTTCCGCCCGAAGGTTCTCCATGGCAGCGGCACCATCTGCATCAAGCACATATGTTGTAAGGTACGGGCATCAATCTCCTCTTACCAGGTGTCTTCGGAGAAATTATATACCTTGTGCCTCGTCAAGCCGGTTGTTGACAAGCGCGATGTCGGCATTTGCCACGTCAAGTTGCCGCTTTAGCTTGGCAAATTCATCAGTCCGGTCAGCCATCGGACACTTCGCCACCTACATAGGAAATGCGCAATATTATACCTGGGATTATGATCCTCGGCACGCCGTCCTTTTTGGCAACACTCCGAGTCTCAGGGGCTACTATCTATACAGGGCGCATCTTATATATGCGGATCTGTCGAAAGGTACATCATTTCACGTACCCCAAAACCTGTCAGTAAACTCCTTACGGCCTCGTACAACCCGCTCTCCGCAGATGAAATCCTTCTAATCACCGTATCCATCAACGCACGATGTTCTTCTGAGATAGACGCTCACCCGAGCAGATCCTTCAGCTCCTCCGACCGTGCACCGGACGGTGCCGGACTCATCCGATAGCCTTTTTCGAAGGCTGGACACGGAGGGCCTTGGGGGGTGTCGGTGTCAAAACCGGCGGATCTCGGGTAGGGGGTCCCGAACTGTGCATCTAGGCGGATGGTAACAGGAGACGAGGGACACGATTTTTTTACCCAGGTTCGGGCCCTCTTGATGGAGGTAAAACCCTACGTCCTGCTTGATTAATATTGATGATGTGGGTTACAAGAGTAGATCTACCACGAGATCAAGGAGGCTAAACCCTAGAAGCTAGCCTATGGTATGATTGTTGTTCGTCCTATGGACTAAAGCCATCCGGTTTATATAGACACCGGAGAGGGCTAGGGTTACACAGAGTCGGTTACAATGGTAGGAGATCTACATATCCGTATCGCCAAGCTTGCCTTCCACGCCAAGGAAAGTCCCATCCGGACACGGGACGAAGTCTTCAATCTTGTATCTTCATAGTCTTGGAGTCCGGCCGATGATGATAGTTCAGCTATCCGGACACCCCCTAGTCCGGAACTCCCTCAGTAGCCCCTGAACCAGGCTTCAATGACGACGAGTCCGGCGCGCATATTGTCTTCGGCATTGCAAGGCGGGTTCCTCCTCCGAATAATTTATAGAAGATCGTGAACACCAGGATAGTGTCCGGCTCTGCAATATAAATTCCACATACAACCATAGAGAGAATAATATTACACAAGTTCAATCTGCTGACGTATTTTGTGGCGTAACGTCACACCACTACCAAGCCTTCAAATTGTTTTTATTGTTCCATCTCAGCACGTTTAGCGAGGCGGTTTCCTTGGCACGTCTTGTCAAAGCAGAGATCGTGTTCCCCTTATTCCGGGATTCCCATCAATATGGACGTGGGTAACCCAACCGCGCCATCAATCGCGACGCTTGGGGGATAAGCGAGTTTTACCAGGCCGGTGGGGACGCGTGTTTCGGTCCGCCCATATAAGGGGATAAAGATCCAACCCTTTTACCTGCGCCTTCTTCCTCCTTGGCTTATCCATCTCTGCGAACTCGAGCTCTAGCACCCAAGCCCGCACATCTCACCTCAACCTTCTCCAAATATGTCCGGAGCGGGAGGCAAGTGGATGGCCTCCTCCGTCACGGAGGGGCATATCCAGAAGCTGCGCAGCGCTGGATACTTGTCCAGCGACATCGCGCATCGGCTCCCCGAAGAGGGAGAGCTCATCCCCACCCCTAGGCCCCATGAGAGGGTAGTATTCCTTCCCCATTTCCTCCGCGGACTAGGCTTCCCACTTCATCCCTTTTTCCGGGGGCTCATGTTCTATTACGGCCTAGATTTCCATGATCTGGCCCCGAATTTTATTCTCAACATCTCGGCGTTTATCTTCGTGTGCGAGGCCTTCCTCTGCATCCAGCCCCACTTCGGCTTGTGGCTCAAGACCTTCAGTGTCAAGCCGAAGGTTGTGAAGGGCAGCCAAGCGGAGTGCGGAGGCGCCATGGTGGGCAGGATGTCCCACGTTACGTGGCTGGAGGGCACCTTTGTGGAAACCATCAAGGGGTGGCAATCGGGGTGGTTCTACATCACCAAGCCGCGTGATCCCGAATGGGCAGCGGCCCCCGAATTCAGATCCGGCATCCCCACACGGCTCACCTCCTGGAAAGAGAGCGGCTGGATTTGGGGCGATTCGGAGGAGCTGACCGGACTCGAAGCCTGCGTCCAAAAGCTGGTGGACAAGAAGCTTAAGCTTGTCAACGTAGTCCAGGTCATGCCCATCCGCCAGATTCTCCCGTGCCAACGACGGGGCTTCAATATGTGGGAGTTCGATCCGGCGCAGCACCAGACTTTGAATGGGCTCTTCAACACTACGTACGAAGAGGTCTGGAAGGTGCTATTCAAGGGCGCCGGGGCTCCCGCATCCGCTACCGAAGATCGCGGATTCAGCTCGCAGCGTCCAGCTGACGAGGTAAGTGATATTATCCTTTATGGGATGCTTGTTATTCATAGTTTAAGTCTATGCGGGATCTAAACTCCCTTTCCTTTGACAGGGCTGGCTGAAGAAGGCTGCACAGGCTATCTGTCCGGCCCCATTGCCAGAGGACCCAGCTGACGCCCGCCTAACAGGGCTACTGGCTCCGGCACCCCACGTGGTGCCGGAGAAGAAGGCCAAGAAGAAGGCCACGGGGACTCGGAAGAGTTCCCGTTTTCAGGTGCTATCGGACGATGAATCCGAGGCCGACTCCTCCCACCAAGGCGAGGAGGAGAAGAAGAAAGCCTCTCCCCCAGCGGGGGGAGGGAAGAAAAGGAAGGCCTCCCCAACAAGGGAGGCCGAAGGGTCCAAGAGGGGAAAAACTCTTCCCCCGGACTGTTCCGCCAACGCCAGTGATGACGACGAGGACTGGCCTCCAAGGGCCAAGCCCCTGGCGAGATCGTAAGTATCCGAACTCCCGAATAACTTCAAGGTTTTCGTTTTCCGTCACATTATGTCTTTCTAATGCCGCATACAACCCTGCAGTCCGCCTAAGGATGATCTCCCCACTTCGTCGAGCGGGTCCTTAAGGGCATCGGATATGGATCCTCTTCCGACTGCCTCCACCCCCCGTGATGCGGACGATGCCGAGGTGGGATCCTAGGAAGGGACCCACCAGGAGGAGGGGGCCCTGGAGGTGTTGCGGGACAACCTCCCGGACTTTGCACCGGACTCAGCCTCGAAACCCATAGTGGCTCCGGAGTCCTGCGGGCGACCCCTTCGGAAGAAGGGCAAGACCGCGACGCCGGCTGCCTCCGTCCAATTGGAGGTGCCGGATAATTTGCTGGAGGCGCTCAACGGTGCCTTCATCGAAGAGGAACACCGCACTGTTATGAGTGTGGTGATTCAGAAGGTTCAGCCTGCCAAGAGCGGGCTGACCGAAGCCTGCAGTAGCCTTCTAACAGGCTTTGAGGTAAGAATTTCAATATATGTAAAATGGTATCACATAGACAGTAGCCCCTGATGCTCGGTTCGGTGTTCGGAAAGAAAAGCCGGACTGAGGATCTTTAGAAAGATAAACGCAGGAGTCATGAAAATATGTCAATATGGGATTGCAGGCTGTGCTGCTGACCTCTGCCGCACTGACTGCAGAGGTCGAAACTTTGAAGGAAAACCTCGAGCGGTCCGAGAACGAGCTCGGCCATGCCAAGAAGCATCTCGAGGAAAAAGAAGGTGAGTAATACCTTATGAAAATTGTACCTTACAGAAAAGGATTTGGTTGCAAGAAAAATGACAAGGATAACTGGGGTATTGCAGGGGCCACTGACGAGGTGGCGACCCTGAAGGAGGCGGTGGCCGCGGCTGAACGCAATGCGGCTGCGGAGCGCACCGAGCGAGAGAAACAGGAGGCGCGGGTGGCGGAGGTACAGCAAGAGCTCCAGGATCTCGTGAAGAAACACGAGAGCCTGGAGCGTGACTCGAAGACTCGAGAGTCTGAGCTTGCAACGGCTCTTGAGAGTGCCAAAGCCGCTAAGGTCGAAGCCTACAAGGTCCTCCAGGAGATAGAGGCGGTGAAGAAAATAGCAGCGGGTAAGGCATTTTTCATGCAAAGTAAGCATGTGAGTGTTAATTACCTGTTGCTTACCCGAATTCGGAGCTCTCCAGGGGCGTTCGCAGATCTTCCCCGCAGCGTGTCCGATGCTGCCGCATTCTACCGGGCCGAGGAGGGGAGCTCAACGGAGAAGGTCTTCTGGTCTCAGTATGCTGAGGCTGGACATCCGGTGCCCCTTAGTGACCAGCTGAAGCAGCTGGTCGAGCTTCACAAGGCGGCCGAACAGGCCATGAAGGGCCTCATAGTTCGGCTGTGGCCTAAGGAGGCTATGCCTGGGAGCTACTTCGGCCTGGTGCGGCGGTTGGTGGACGCGTGCCCGTGGGTTGAAGTTATCAAGCACTCCGCCTGTATCGAGGGTGCGCGTCGGGCCCTTGCCCGCGCAAAGGTGCACTGGGGCAAGATGGATGCCCAGAAGCTTGTGACGGACCGCCCACCAGAGGGCAAGGAGCATCGCACGCCCGAGATGTATTATAGGAGTGTGCTGAAGGGTGCCCGCACTATTGCGGGTGAGTGCTCCAAAGATGTAATATTTGAGTAGACTCGCATTTTGTTATGATGTGCGCTGAAAACTTGGTTCATATGCGCTAAGCAACGCTTGTTAATTTAAAATATTACCTTCTGTGCGGCTGTTTATCAAATCTGAGAGATGTCAAGTCGTCGGCTTCAGCCCCCATGCCACGAGTGCTGGGGTGTTCGGGATAAACTCGAGCGCTCTTGTTCCCATTTTTGGGTCCATCTAGGGAGGCACTCAACACAACGAACAAGGCAACCGGACTTATAATGCTTGAACACTCTCACTTAGCCATAGAATTCTATAATTTTAAATTTCGGTGAAGCCCCTAGTTTTCGGAAGGCCGAATTTGGGGCGCTATCCACGCCTTGACCGGACAGAATCCGGCTCCTCGCTCGAAGCGGCATAAGTCTTTAGGGACTCGCAAAGAACCTCTCGAATAGCGACCAGCTCTCGCCTCATCATGACGGTCAGTTTTAGCTTTCTCCACTGAGGTGTTAACCCAGCTCAACTGGGGCGCAATCGCAGTGGTTCTCCCAGTGCTACCTTAGCTGATAAAACGGAACGTAAGGTACCAAAACATGGGAGCCGGGCAAACCCAACTATTGACCCAAGAACATGATTCGGAGCCGATGCATATAATGCTATAAGTTTGGGGTGCCGCACTTGTAAAAGTGTTCGGACTTATCACACCATAACGCGGGAAACATAAGCCCCTGGTGTATTTAGCCGTACCAAAACGTACGGATGCAACATGTCATGGATGAACATATGTGTAAGAAAGAAATGCGATTAGAAGCAAAAATGTGCTGCATTGCTTTATTCAAATAAAAACTGCTGTAAGTGCAGGACGATACAAGTGGTGCGGTAAGCAAGGGATGGGACTGTTTAACATGTCCCCCTCTAGGGGTAGGCTACGGAATAATGCATAAAATAGATTTAATGCTCATAATGGAGACCACCTGGATTTTTGTTGTAGCCTTTCTCCTTCCCTGGCTGTTGTATCGTGGGTTCGGCATGTCTGCTGCCGGACAGGGCCTCTGACGAACGGAGTCCTGTGGGTAAAAAATAAAAGGAAAAGAAATGACACACGTAAGAGCCCCTGGTGCGGTTGAGCCGCAGTCTGGGCTTATCGTGGTCGAGCTCCTTACCCTGTGCCCATGGTATCTTCAGAGCATAATGTAGTGCACGAAGGGTCTGTCTTAATGTTGTACAGGGGCTGGGGTTGGGGCCGCACTGCTACGTGTGCTCGGAACACGCCAGGTGGTCGTGTTGTAGGTTACACCGGGCACGCTTAGCTGTGTCCGGCCGCTTAGCAGCCGGACTCGAGAATTGCCTTAAAAGGCTGCTTTGTACTTCTGCCGCGAGAGCCGCTGTATGTTCCTCCGTTCGGAGGGAGCGTTCAGTGTTTCCGTTGACCGTGATGAATCCTCTAGGGCCTGGCATCTTGAGCTTGAGGTATGCGTAGTGTGGCACCGCGTTGAACTTTGCGAACGCGGTACGTCCGAGCAAGGCATGATAGCCGCTCGGAACGGGACTATGTCGAAGATTAACTCCTCGCTTCGGAAGTTATCCGGGGATCCGAAGACCACTTCCAGTGTAACTGAGCCTGTACAATTGGCTTCTACACCTGGTATGACGCCTTTAAAGGTCGTCTTGGTAGGTTTAATCCTTGAGGGGTCTATGCCCATTTTGTGCACCATGTCCTGATAAAGCAGGTTTAGGCTGCTACCGCTGTCCATCAGGACTCTGGTGAGATGAAATCCATCGACGATTGGGTCTAGAACCAATGCGGTGAACCCACCATGGCGAATGCTGGTGGGATGGTCCCTTCGGTCAAAGGTGATCGGGCAAGAGGACCATGGATTGAACTTCGGGGCAACTGGCTCCATCGCGTATACATCCCTGAGTGCATGCTTCCGCTCCCTTTTGGGTATGTGCGTGGCATATATCATGTTCACCGTCTGCACTTGTGGGGGGAAACCCTTCTGTCCTCTATTGTTCGACAGTCGGGCCTCTTGCTCGTCGTCACTATGTAGCCCCTTGTCGCTGTTTTGGGCAATTAACTTGCCTGCCTGCTTGAACTCCCAACAGTCCCTATTAGTGTGGTTAGCTGGCTTTTCAGGGGTGCCATGTATCTGGCACAAGCGATCAAGAATTCGGTCCAAATTGGACAGACCCTGAGTTGTTATTTTGAATGGCTTTTTCCGTTGACCAGGTTTAGAGCCTCTGAATCCGGCATTGACTGCCGTATCCTCACTATTATTGCCGTTAATGCGGCGTTTGTTTTTGTAGCGCGCGACCTGCCACTACGGTCCTTGATATCTGGACTGCCAGAATTTTTGTTGAGGTTGTTGCTGCGTGCTAGCCAGCTGTCCTCACCTGCACAGAAGCGGGTCATGAGTGATGTAAGGGCTGCCATGGATTTCGGCTTTTCCTGTCCCAGGTGCCGGGCAAGCCACTCGTCGCGGATGTTATGCTTGAAGGCCGTGAGGGCCTCGGCATCCGGACAGTCGATGATTGGTTTTTCTTGGTTAAGAACCATGTCCAGAATTGTCTGGCTGATTCGTCTGGCTGCTGAATTATGTGGCTTAGGTCATCTGCATCTGGTGGTCGCACGTACGTGCCTTGGAAGTTATCGAGGAATGCGGCTTCCAGGTCCTCCCAACTCCCGATTGACTCTGCTGGCAAGCTGTTAAGCCAGTGCCGGGCTGGTCCTTTAAGTTTGAGTGGGAGATATTTGATGGCGTGGAGATCGTCTCCGCGGGCCATGTGGATGTGGAGGAGATAGTCCTCGATCCAGACAGCGGGGTCTGCTGTGCCATCATAGGATTCAATATTGACGGGTTTAAACCCTTCTGGGATTTGATGATCCATTACCTCATCTGTGAAGCACAGTGGGTGTGCGGCGCCTCTGTACTGGGCAATATCGCGACGGAGCTCAAAAGAGCATTGTCTGTTGTGTTCGGCCCGGCCGGACTTACTGTGTCCGGGGTGACGGTGATCGTCACGTATCGTGGGGCGCCCATGTGATCCATAGATCGATCTTGATTGTCTTGCCTTATCCTCCAATATGTCGCGCAGGTCCGGAGTGTTCCCCTGTGGCCTTGTGCTTTTCGAGCGATGCTGGGGTACGGGTCTAGTGAAGGGCCTTGAGGCCTCTCTATCGCGACCACGGGGTGGTCAATCAGCCGTATTGTCTCCTGGTGAAGCGGGATCATATGCCTCCACCTCTAATCAGGGGAGCAGCTTTCGTTTGGGCTAGCTTTTGGAGGGGCGTTCGAGTTCATGCTCTTTGGCCGCGAGGACTTCGGTCCATCTGTCGGCTAGCAGATCTTGATCAGCTCTAAGCTGCTGCTGCTTTTTCTTGAGGCTGTTTGCCATGGCCATAAGCCTGCGTTTGAAACGCTCCTGTTCGACGGGATCCTCAGGTACGACGAATTCGTCGTCGTCGAGGCTTGCATCGTTTCCGGAGGGAGGCATATAGTCCTCTACCTCTTCTTCGGCCGCTCTCTCCTGAGGGCTGGCGTCCCCCTCCTCCTGTGCTGGATCTTGCTGGAGTGGGTTGTCTTCGGCGCTATCCGGTGTATTATTGTCTCCGGTGCCGGAATCCTCATTCTTGCTATGGCGGGATTTAGAGCGGCGCCGCTGACGCCGGCGCTTGGGCTGTTTCTTGGAGGGGTCATCCTCCGCTATTCCTTCGCCGTTCCCATCCTTTGGGATATCCACCATGTATATGTCGTATGAAGAGGTGGCTTTCCAGTGCCCGGTGGGCGCTGGTTCTTGGTCATCTCCGGCATCGTCGTCCATACCGTCGATGTCCTCAGAGTCGTAATCTAGCATGTCGGTTAGATCGTCGATAGTGGCTACCAAGTGGGTGGTGGGTGGGCTCTGAATTTCTTCGTCGTCCGCATCCCAACCGTCCTGGCCGCAGTCCGACCAGGCCTCTCCTGATAACAAGAGGTACTTTAGCAAACTCAAGATGTCGCCAAAAGGTGAGTGTTGAAAGATGTCCTCCGCGGTGAACTCCATGATCGGCGCCCAATCGGATTCGACTGGAGGGGGCGCGGGAGGTCCGGAGTCCGGCAAGGAGTCCGACACCTCGGAGTCACGAGCTTCATGGGGGACAAGATCGGTGTTCGGCTTTATCGCCGTAGAGGTTGCAGCCCCTGACGTGGTGTCTAGCCATCCATCCTTGGTCTGCGCAGACGGCTCCGAGTCAAAGATCGGAGCGGGTTCGAGTGCGGCCTCCAGGGTACTGTCCGGCTGCAGAGCTAAATCATGCCCATTGTGACAGTACGGCACGCTCGGCTGTGGCTCGAATCCGTCGAGGATCATGTCCCCGCGGATGTCAGCAATGAAGTTCAAACTTCCGAATCTGACCTGACGGCCAGGGGCGTAGCCTTCGATCTGCTCTAGCTGGCCAAGCGAATTGGTCCGTAGTGCGAAGCCGCCGAATACGAAGATCTGTCTGGGGAGGAAGGTCTTAGCCTGGACTGCATCGTTGTTGATGATCGAAGAAGCCATCGAGCCTATCGGTGACGACACAGAGGAACTCTCAATGAAAGCACCAATGTCGGTGTCAAAACCGGCGGATCTCGGGTAGGGGGTCCCGAACTGTGCGTCTAGGCGGATGGTAATAGGAGACGAGGGACACGATGTTTTTACCCAGGTTCGGGCCCTCTTGATGGAGGTAAAACCCTACGTCCTGCTTGATTAATATTGATGATGTGGGTTACAAGAGTAGATCTACCACGAGATCAAGGAGGCTAAACCCTAGAAGCTAGCCTATGGTATGATTGTTGTTCGTCCTATGGACTAAAGCCATCCGGTTTATATAGACACCGGAGAGGGCTAGGGTTACACAGAGTCGGTTACAATGGTAGGAGATCTACATATCCGTATCGCCAAGCTTGCCTTCCACACCAAGGAAAGTCCCATCCGGACACGGGACGAAGTCTTCAATCTTGTATCTTCATAGTCTTGGAGTCCGGCCGATGATGATAGTTCGGCTATCCGGACACCCCCTAGTTCGAAACTCCCTCAGGGGGCCATACGACTGCCTTGCGGCCCTACCGGATTCGGAGAAACCCTCCGAGACGACACCTCAGGGTCGCCCGCCTCGCAAGGCGGTACGGCAGGGGGAGGCGTTCCGCTCTCCATCATCTCCGGACGAAGATCCCCTGAAGATGAGCTCTGATGAGAAGGGCTGAGATCCAAACTACAAGGTAAAATTTCGGTTATCTTCCTCAGAAATAGAATGGGGATGTCTCTCATTTTTAAACCCCCCTTTCTACTTACGGCTCGGTGGAGAGCTGATCCCCTTGGGGACGCAATGCGGCCGAGGCACCTCCCTGCGCCGTACCCTCTAATGAAGATTTCTTCCTCCGCTTTGAGGCCATGGCCTCCGGGTCTTCAGAGGCGGTCCTCTTATTCCCCTGATTGGAGGAATTCTCGATTCCTCCTTCCCTGACAGCCTCCTTTGGGGAGGCGGTAGCTTCCTTGTTCCCCTCTTTGCCTTCTTCCAAAGGCGCAACCTCCAGCATCCTGGTTAACACGGGATCCAGCGTAGTCTCAGGGAGGGGAGCCGGACACCTGATTAGTTTTGCTTTTGCTATCCACTCCTGTTTAAGTGACAACTCTTTTCAGGATGATTTTATGATAGATATACGTATATCGAGTCCGGGTATAGGGCTACTTACTTGAGTATCCGGACGATTGCAGCTCAGACCTGCGTCCTCGGATGAATCCGGACACATTGCTTGTGATACGAAGAACAAACTGTACATCTCCATGGGCATCGCACCTTCAAAATGTTGGAGGGCTCGTGGTCCTTCTGGATTAAACTCCCACAGGCGAAGGGGGCGGCGTTTGCAGGGCAGGATGCGGCGAATCAACATAACCTGCGTCACTACAGCCATATTGATATCTCTTTCTAGGAGATCTCGAACGCGGCCCTGCAACAAGGGCACGTCCTTGGACGGCCCCCAGTTAAGCCCTTTATTGACCCATGACGCTAGCTGTGGTGGGGGACCCGAGCGAAAAGCAGGTGGCGCTACCCATTTGGTGCCCCTGGGAGCGGTGATATAAAAGCACTCTCGTTGCCATAAGCCGAACTCCTCTTGAAAAGAGCCCTCGGGCCATGGAGCGTTGGCAATCTTGCTTATAACAGCACCTCCGCACTCCGCGTGCTGCCCCTCGATCATCTTCGGCTCTACTTTGAAGGTTTTGAGCCACAATCCGAAGTGAGGAGTAATATGGAGGAAGGCCTCACACACGAATGATGAGATATGGAGGATGGACTCCAGAGCTAAGTCGTGAAATTCCAGCCCGTAATAAAACATGAGCCCCCTCACGAAGGGGTCAATCGGGAAACCTAGCCCCCGAAGGAAGTGAGACGCGAACACCACGCTCTCACCGGGCTTGGGAGTGGGAATGACCTGCCCTTGAGCAGGCAGCCTATGCAAGATTTTGCCGGTTAGATACCTGGCATCTCTTAACTTTAACACGTCTTCTTCCGTAATGGAGGAAGGCATCCACCGGCCTTGAAGGTCGGAGCCGGACGTCGTCGGAAGTCCGAAGCGCCTAAATCTGAAGCTTTGGGTGTTGGAACTCAAGGTAAGAGGAGGATTTGATTGAGATTGAAAGAAAGGAGTCGAGCCTTGGTCTCTTTATAAAGAGGTTGAATACCAAGAGCCCTCCCCATGACCGTTTGGGAC
Organism: Triticum dicoccoides; assembly: GCF_002162155.2. Lineage (NCBI taxonomy): Eukaryota > Viridiplantae > Streptophyta > Magnoliopsida > Poales > Poaceae > Triticum > Triticum dicoccoides. The sequence goes on along the minus strand of NC_041391.1, from coordinate 72,560,438 downwards.
TCGCCTTCGTTTGAGAAGACATACCAACAAGCACGATTGGGTTACCCACGCCCATATTGATGAGAATCCCGAAATAAGGGGACACGATCTCTGCTTTGACAAGACGTGTCAAGGAAACCGCCTCGCTAAACACACTGAGGTAGGACAGCAAAATGATTCGAATGAAGGCCTGGCCGTGGCGTGATGTCATGCTGCAGAATACGTCTGCAGATTAGATTTATACAAATATTATTCTCTTTAAGGTGGTATGTGGAACTTATTTTGCAGAGCCGGACACTATCCTTGTGTTCAAAATCTTCTATGAAGTATTCGGAGGAGGAACCCACCTTGCAATGCCGAAGACAATCAGCGTGCCGGACTCGTCATCATTGAAGCCTGGTTCAGGGGCTACTGAGGGAGTCCCGGATTAGGGGGTGTCCGGATGGCCGGACTATAACCTTTGGCCGGACTCCCGGACTATGAAGATACAAGATTGAAGACTTTGTCCCGTGTCCGGATGGGACTTTCCTTGGCGTGGAAGGCAAGCTTGGTGATACGGATATGTAGATCTCCTCCCATTGTAACCGACTCTGTGTAACCCTAGCCCTCTCGGGTGTCTATATAAACCGGAGGGTTTTAGTCCGTAGGACGAACAACAGTCATACCATAGGCTAGCTTCTAGGGTTTAGCCTCTCTGATCTCGTGGTAGATCTACTCTTGTACTACCCATATCATCAATATTAATCAAGCAGGAGTAGGGTTTTACCTCCATCGAGAGGGCCCGAACCTTGGTAAAAACATCGTGTCCCTTGTCTCATGTTACCATCCTCCTAGAGGCACAGTTCGGGACCCCCTACCCGAGATCCGCCGGTTTTAACACCGATACCCTTCTTTCATTCATGAACATATCATTTTCATGGTCTAGCAAATAGTGTTCTAAAGGATCACTAGGAGGTACAACAATAGAAGCAAGACCAATAATCTCATCTTTACTAGGCAATTCTTCCTCACGATGTTGTTTACTAAATTTAGAGAAATTGAACTCATGAACCATATCATCCAAGCCAACAGTAACAACATTCTTTTTGCAGTCTATCGTAGCATTAACAGTATTCAAGAAGGGTCTACCAAATATAATGGGACAAAAGCTGTCTTGTGGAGAACCAAGAACAAGAAAATCAGCGGGATATTTGGTTTTTCCACACAAGACTTCAACATCTCTAACAATTCCCATTGCAGATATAGTATCTCTATTGGCAAGTTTAACTGTAACATCAATATCTTCTAACTCAGCAGGTGCAATATCATGCATAATTTCTTTGTATAAGTCAATGGGTGTAACACTAGCACTATCACCCATATCACACAAGCCATGATAATAATGATCTCCTATTTTAACAGAAATAACAGGCACGCCTACCACAGGTCTATGTTTATCTCTATCACAAGGTTTAGCAATTCTAGCAGTTTCACCCTGGAATTGAATAACATGCCCATCAATATTATCAGACAAGAGATCTTTAACAATAGCAATATTGGGTTCTACTTTGACTTGCTCAGGAGGTGTATAAGTTCTAGTATTGCTTTTACGAACAACAGTTGAAGTTCTAGCATGATCCTCCATTCTAACAGGGAAAGGTGGTTTCTCAACATAAGAAGTGGGAACAATAGGATCATTATAAGTGACAATCTTTCCTTCAACTTTAATAGGTGCAGCTACTTTTACTTCTATGGGAGGATGATATTTAAACCACTTCTCCTTGAGGAGATCAACATAAGTAGCAAAGGATTCACAGAAAGAAGCTACTATGTCAGAGTCAAGTCCATATTTAGTGCTAAACTTACGGAAAATATCGGTATCCATAAAAGATTTAACACAATCAAACTTAGGTGTCATACCTGACTCCTTACCTTCGTCGAGGTCCCAATCTTCAGAGTTGCATTTAATTCTATCCAATAAATTCCATCTAAATTCAATAGTCTTCATCATAAAAGAGCCAGCACAAGAAGTATCGAGCATGGTGCGATTGTTATTAAAAAGCCGAGCATAAAAACTTTGCATAATCACTTCTCTTGCGAGCTCATGATTGGGGAATGAATATAACATTGATTTAAGCCTCCCCCAAGCTTGAGCGATGCTTTCTCCTTCGCGAGGCAAAAAATTATATATATAATTGCGATCATGATGAACAAGATGCATAGGGTAATACTTTTGATGAAATTCCAATTTCAATCTTTTATAGTTCCATGATCTCATATCATAACATAGCCTATACCATGTCAATGCGTCTCCCTTTAAAGATAAATGGAAAGCCTTCTTCTTAACAACATCATCGGGTATACCTGCAAGCTTAAATAGTCCACAAACATCATCCACATAGCGTAGATGTTCATCAGGATGCTTTGTTCCATCTCCTATAAAAGTGTTAGCTAGAAGTTTTTCCATCAAACCCGAAGGAATCTAAAAAGGAGTTTCATTTTCAATAGGTTCAGTAGGTTGAGTAGGTTGAGGAGAAACTCTTTGCTCTACTGGACGGGGTGAAGATACCCCGAACAAGCCCCCCAGACAATTACTTTCCATAGTAACAAGTGACAGAAAATTTTAGCACACTAAACAAATTTTCCTTACCAAATTCCACCCACCAAAGGCGCTTCACTCCCCGGCAACGGTGCCAGAAAAGAGTCTTGATGACCCACAAGTATAGGGGATCTATCTAGTCCTTTCGATAAGTAAGAGTGTCAAACCCAACGAGGAGCAGAAGGAAATGATAAGCGGTTTTCAGCAAGGTATTCTCTGCAAGTACTGAAATAAGTGGTAACAGATAGTTTTGTGATAAGATAAATTGTAATGAGCAACAAGTAACAAAAGTAAAAAAAGTGCAGCAAGGTGGCCCAGTCCTTTTTGTAGTAAAGGACAAGCTTGGACAAACTCTTATAATAGGAAAAGCGCTCCCGAGGACACATGGGAATATCGTCAAGCTAGTTTTCATCACGCTCATATGATTCGCGTTCGGTACTTTGATAATTTGATATGTGGGTTGACCGGTGCTTGGGTGCTGTTCATACTTGAACAAGCATCCCACTTATGATTAACCTCTATTGCAAGCATCCGCAACTACAACAAAAGTATTAAGGTAAACCTAACCATAGCATGAAACATATGGATCCAAATCAGCCCCTTACGAAGCAACGCATAAACTAGGGTTTAAGCTTCTGTCACTCTAGCAACTCATAATCTACTTATTACTTCCCAATGCCTTCCTCTAGGCCCAAATAATGGTGAAGTGTTATGTAGTCGACGTTCACATAACACCACTAGAGGTTAGACAACATACATCTTATCAGAATATTGAACGAATACCAAATTCACATGACTACTGATAGCAAGACTTCTCCCTTGTCCTCAGGAACAAACGTAACTACTCACAAAGCATATTCATGTTCATAATAAGAGGGGTAATAATGTGCATAAAGGATATGAACATATGATCTTCCACCAAATAAACCAACTAGCATCAACTACAAGGAGTAATCAACACTACTAGCAACCTACTAGCACCAATCCCGGACTTGGAGACAAGAATTGGATACAAGAGATGAACTAGGGTTTGGAGATGAGATGGTGCTGGTGAATATGTTGATGGAGATTTCCCTCTCCCGATGAGAGGAGCGTTGGTGATGACGATGGTGATGATTTCCCTCTCCTGGAGGGAAGTGTCCCCAGCAGAACAGCTCTGCCGGAGCCCTAGATTGGTTCCGCCAAGGTTCCGCCTCGTGGCGGCGGAGTCTCATCCCGAAAGGTTGCTGTCTATTTTTTCTCATCAAAAGACTTCATATAGGAGATGACGGGCGTTGGAGAGCCACCAGGGGGCCCACGAGGTAGGGGGGCGCGCCTGGGGGGGGATCCTCGTGAGCAGGGTGTGGGCCCCCTGGCCTTCATCTTTGGCGACGATTTTTCTTTATTTATTTTAAGATATTACGTGGAGTTTCAGGACTTTTGGAATTGCACAGAATAGGCCTCCAATATTTTCTCCTTTTACAGCCCAGAATTCTAGCTGCCGACATTCTCCCTCTTCATGTAAACCTTGTAAAATAAGAGAGAATAGCCATAAGTGTTGTGACATAACGTGAAATAACAGCCCATAATGCAATAAATATCGATATAAAAGCATGATGCAAAATGGACGTATCAGTGTTTCGCAACAAGCAAGATGAAGATGGACAAGTAGTTCGCAACAAAGCATGTCTCGTCGCCCTAGGCTACACACAAGTCAAAGGTATGGACTATGGTGAGACTTATGCTCCTGTTGCTAGACTTGAGTCCATTCGCATCTTACTTGCCTATGCTAATCACCATGATATCACCTTGTACCAAATGGACGTTAAAAGTGCTTTTCTAAATGGTGAAATAGAGGAGGAAGTTTATGTTAAACAACCTCCCGGTTTTGTTAATCCTAAGAAACCTGATCATGTTTATAAACTTCACAAAGCTCTTTATGGTCTTAGACAAGCTCCTAGAGCGTGGTATAAATGCTTGACCAAGTTCCTTATTGAAAAAGTCTTTGAAATTGGAAAAATAGATTCTACTCTTTTTACTAAAAGGGTCAATGGAGAACTATCTGTGCGCCAAAATCTATGTTGATGATATTATATTTGGTTCTACTAACCCTCATTTTAGTGAAAAGTTTGGGAAGCTAATGTCGGAGAAGTTTGAGATGTCTATGATGAGTGAACTCAAATCCTTTCTTGGTTTGCAAATCAAGCAAACTAAGGAGGGTACCTTTGTCTCTCAAACGAAGTACACCAAGGACTTATTCAAGAAGTTCAATATGCAAGAATGCAAAGGTATGACTACACCCATGCCTACTAGTGGACATCTTGACTTGACCAAAGATGGTGAACCGGTTGATCAAAAGGTTTATCGCTCTATGATTGGTTCATTGTTATATCTATGTGCTTCACGTCCCGATATCATGCTAAGTGTGTGCATGTGTGCACGATATCAAGCTGCTCCTAAAGAATGTCATCTTAAGGCCGTGGAAAGGATAGTGAGATACTTAATCCATACACCAAATTTTGGCATTTGGTATCCTAAGAGGGCCTCATTCGATCTTGTTGGCTACTCCAACTCAGACCATGCCGGTGACAAGGTTGATAGAAAGTCCACTTCGGGTACTTGTCAATTTCTTGGTAGATCTCTTGTATCTTGGTCTTCCAAGAAACAAAACCCGGTATCCTTATCCACCGCCGAAGCGGAATACATTGCCGCTGGTTCATGTTGTGCTCAATTACTTTGGATGACCCAAACTCTTAAAGATTATGGGATATATGTGAAACATGTTCCATTACTTTGTGACAACGAAAGTTCTATCAAGATTGCTCACAATGCCGTGCAACATTCTCGAACTAAGCATATTGAAGTTTGTCATCATTTCATTCGAGATCATGTTGCCAAAGGGGACATAAATCTTAAGCATGTTCGCACCAAAAAACAATTAGCGGATATTTTCACTAAACCACTTGATGAGAAAGTGTTTTGCAGGTTAAGAGGTGAATTGAACATCATTGATGCTTCAAACTTGGAGTAGAAACTCCATTGGATACATGCAAGACATGAGCTTATGACTAATCCTTGATATTTCTCTTATGATGATAATCTTGTGTCTTGGATATATTTGCACCTTGCATGTTATCTAACCCATGTAGGTACTTGGATGAACCGAATTCCATGAGATTGTAACCTACTCACATCTTGAGCAATCTCTACATCACCAAGTCTCTACACAATGGTGGTTGAAGACATGGAAGCACGGAACCATTCAAACATATCCTTAGACAAATTCTATGTTGAGTTTCATGATTGTCATTTTGGACACACAAGTGCTCTTCCTTGCAAAAACTAACCCATGTAGGTAGATGAACTCAAATTCCAAGTGGTGCTCCCAACTCTTGATGAGCTACATCAACCTTGAGCAACCCACACAAGTTCAACTACATGATCAACACCACCACCCAAGGAATGTCATTCCATCTTAGAGAAGCTTTACTCCAAGTCATGAGTCAAAGCAACTCGACAAGATGTGAATACATCAAGATCCTTAAACGATAAATGGTAACCCCATTTTGAGCTTAAACAATGAGTATGACCTATGATCAAGTGATCTCACTTGACTCCTAATTCAATATACTCTAAAATAGGCTTTGGTTAGCAATGAGTTGGCAACCGACGCATCGTTGCACTAAGTCCTGAGCATCTGCCCAGGCCGTCAGCCAATAAAATCCTGTACGGAAGGCCTTGCCTACAAGGGCCCGGGCTGCGGCGTGGTGCCCACCGAGTCCGGCATGAATTTCAGCCAGAAGATTCCACCCTTCCTCTTCGGAGATACACCTTTGAAGGACTCCGGTGGTGCTTTTCTTATAAAGCTCTCCTTCATGGACTTTATAGGCTTTAGATCGCCGCACTATGCAGCGTGCCTCGTTTTGGTCCTCGGGAAGTTCCTGCCTAGTTAGGTAGGCTAGGAATGGTTCTGTCCACGGGGCAATGACTGCCATTATTATGTGGGCTGAGGATGTTACTTCATTGGCAGAGCCTCCCATTGTGTCAGAATGTTCGGTGTCGGGCGGTGCGGTTGGGTCCGGGCTTTTATTTCCGGATTCCCCTTCCCATAATACGGATGGCTTGAATAGCCTCTCCAAGAAAATGTTGGGGGGGGGGGACTGTATCGCGCTTTGCGCCGATGCGTGCCAAGACGGCTGCTGCCTGATTGTTTTCCCGGGCTATATGATGAAATTCGAGCCCCTTGAACCGAGCTGACATTTTTAGGACAACGTTGTGATAAGCTGCCATTTTCGGATCCTTGGCATCAAAGTCTCCATTTATTTGGGATATCGCGAGGTTCGAATCCCCACGCACCTCTAGGCGTTGGATGCCCATGGAGACTGCCATCCGGAGACCATGTAGAAGGGCCTCGTATTCGGCTGCTTTGTTGGAGTCCGTATACATTATCTAGAGTACGTATTGAACTATATCTCCTGTTGGGGACATCAGGACGACGCCAGCCCCCAGACCAGCTAACATTTTGGGGCCGTCAAAGTGCATGATCCAGTTGGAATATGTGCCGTACTCTTTAGGGAGTTCGACTTCAGTCCATTCGGCGACGAAGTCGGCCAAAACTTGCGACTTGATAGCTCGCCGTGGCTTCTAGGTTATGTCAAACGGGAGGAGCTCAATGGCCCATTTGGCAATCCGGCCCATCACGTCGCAGTTGTTTATAATATCGTTAAGAGGTACTTCGGAGGCTACTGTTATTGAACACTCTTGAAAGTAGTGTCGCAGCTTCCGGGATGCCATAAACACCGTGTACGCTATATTTTGATAATGCGGGTACCGTGACTTGCATGGAGTGAGGACAGTGGACACGTAGTAAACTAGTTTTTGAAGGGGGAATTTGTGTCCGTCTGTTTCTCGTTCGACGACGAGCACTGTGCTAACAACTTGATAAGTTGCCGCAATGTATAATAGCATTGGTTCGCCGATGTTAGGCGCGGCCAGGACCGGGTTTGTTTCCAATATGGCTTTTATTTCGTCGAGTCCGGCCGTGGCGGCATCCGTCCACTCGAAGTGTTCAGTGCACCGGAGGAGGCAATAAAGGGGTAATGCCTTTTCTCCCAAGCGGGAGATAAAGCGGCTTAGAGCCACCACACATCCAGTCAATTTTTGTATTTGTTTGAGGTCCTTTGGAATATCCAGTTGTGACAGAGCTCGGATCTTGGCTGGGTTTGCTTCAATTCCTCTACCGGATACAATGAAGCCCAAGAGCTTTCCGGCTGGTATGCCGAAAACGCATTTTTCCGGGTTAAGCTTGATGTCATATGTTTGGAGGTTATTGAATGTGAGCTTCAAGTCGTCTACTAGAGTTTCGACATGCTTGGTTTTGACGACCACGTCATCTACGTATGCTTCCACTGTTTTGCCGATCTGGTTTTCCAGACATGTCGGAATCATGCGGTGATATGTTGCACCGACGTTTTTGAGCCCGAAGGGCATTGTGTTGAAGCAGAATGGGCCGTATGGGGTGATGAATCCCGTTGCGGCTTGGTCTGGCTCTGCCATCTTAATTTGATGGTAGCCGGAGTATGCGTCGAGGAAACACAATGAGTCATGTCCTGTGGTAGCATCGATAATTTGATCGATGCGGGGGAGGGGGAAGGGATCCTTTGGGCAAGCCTTGTTGAGGTCCTTGAAATTGACGCATAGGCGCCAGGATTTGTCCTTCTTTGGTACCATCACCAGGTTTGCTAGCCAGTCCGGACGTTTTATGTCTCTGATGAATCCGGCCTCCAGTAGTTTGGCTAGCTCCTCTCCCATGGCTTGTCTCTTGGGTTCGGAGAAACACCGAAGAGCCTGCTTGACAGGCTTCAATCCTTTTAGGATGTTTAGGCTGTGCTCGGCTAGCCCGCGTGGGATTCCTGGCATGTCTGAAGGGTGCCAGGCAAAAATGTCCCAATTTTTGCGTAGGAATTCTCGTAGTGAGGCATCTACATCAGGGTTTAATTGCGCCCCGATGGAGGCCATTTTTGTAGGGTCCGTTGGATGGACTTGGAATTTGACTATTTTGTCTGCCGGTTTAAAGGAGGTGGACTTGGATCTTTTATCGAGTATCACGCCATCCCTGTTCACCGTGGAGCGCAGCGCAGTCAGTTCCTCGGCCGCTAGGGCTTCGGATAGTGCCTCAAGGGCCAGTGCGACTGTCTTATTTTCAGCGCGGAGTGCTATGTCCGGGTCACTAGCAAGAGTGATGATTCCGTTGGGTCCGGGCATTTTGAGCTTCATGTACACGTAATGGGGTATAGCTTGAAAAATTGTGAATGCCTCTCGCCCTAATAGAGCGTGGTATCCGCTGCTGAACGGGGCCACTTGAAATGTGACCTCCTCGGACCTGTAATTATCTGGCGTGCCGAACACCACATCCAGTGTGATTTTTCCTGTACAGCACGCTTCCCGACTTGGGATTATTCCTCTAAAGGTTGTGTTGCTTCGCTCAACGCGGCTCCAATCTATTTCCATTTTTCAAAGGGTTTCCTCATAAATGAGGTTCAATCCGCTGCCACCGTCCATGAGTACCTTGGTAAGGCGAAAGCCGTCCACTATTGGACTGAGGACCAATGCGGCTGGTGCTCGGGCTGTTCGGAATTTAGGTTCATCACTGGCATTAAAGATAATAGCCGTGTCACTCCATGGGTTTATTGTTGCTACTTGGTAGACTTCAACAAGGCTGCGGAGTGTTTGTTTCCGCATATTATTTGATGTGAAAGTCTTGAAGACTGTTAATACCGTACTGGTATCCCTGGGCTGGTGCTCTGTGAATTCTGGAGTTAGAAGCTCCTCGCCACTTCTGGCCACCTGCCGGAGTATCCAACATGCTCTAAGGCTATGAGTTGGTGTGGCGCCCTCTGTACTATGAATTTTACAGGGTCCATTGAGCCATCCCTCCAGTACGGTTCTGTGCCCTATAGAGGGTTTTTGCCTTTTGGTGTTCAACCCAGGTGCCTGGCGATAATGCACCTTTTTATTTTGGACTGGGGTTGTATTCAGGGCCGGATTGTCCCAAAATTTTATTTCGGTTTTCCAGGCGCTTTCCATCACACAGTACTTTTGTACTATGGATGCCAAGTCGGTGAAGCGTGTAATTTCACGGCGACTTATGGCGTTGAGGATTCCGTTATCCGTGCAATTATTGCAGAAGAATGAAATTGCATCCTCCTCGCGGCAGTCCTCTATCCTGTTCATAGCCAGGAGGAATCTGGCCCAGTAATGTGACACCCCAAAAAAAAAATTTGGCCTTGTTTTAATGGAATAAAATTTTGCCAGGATTTAAAACTTTGAATTTTTGAGCTCCATTTTTGATTTTTTAAATCTTTTCCTTCCCTGTTATTATGAGTTTTTCCCAGAGAGAAAACTTTTCAAATGTGTTATTGGACTTGATTAACCTCTCAAGTAAAACTTTCCCTTATCCAATATAACTAATTAACTAATTTAGTTGCTTGATCATTGTTTTCTTGGAAAATGGTTTTTTTTGATTAAATGGCCTTATTTGAACTACAACCATTTGATAAATTCACTTAAAATTCCCACAAAAATTTGGAGATGTCATGTGATGTTTTTAAATCACTTTTATGCAAAAATATATTTCATTCATGAAATATTTTGAGCCCTACACTCAATTTTTCTTCTCTGGTCCAGAGTGCATTTTGCACTACAACCTATTTAAATATTTCTTTAAAACTTCTACCAAAATTAGGGGAGGTCAGTAGGAGCCTATTATTTCACTTTGTGCAAAAACCTATTTATGTTCTTTGAAAAATTTGAATGAATCAACCTCATCTTCATTCTGGACCAACTTGATGGTTTTACTTGCTCTTTAACCCTTGATTATTTCTCCTACTTGTAGTCCCCCATGTTAAACCCTTAAGTCCAGGAGCATGCACCTTTTGGATCATTTTTGGTTCATGAAATAATGCTATTTATTTCCTGTCCAGAATTGAAGTTTTGTGAAACTTGCACAAACAAGTTTCTGCTTTTGGCCAACTAACCTCACCACTCTCTCTTGCATCTAAAGAGACTTCCATCTAGAGTTTTTGACCATTCCAAGACCTGCCTGAGTGCCCCTAGCATTTTGTCAAACACCTGGTGTGCATGGCTAGTTTTGACATGATTTTGTCTTTGCATTGTGACCTTGCACCTCGGATCATACTAGCATGTCCACTAGGATTCCAGTTGCTCCTAACCTGGGTCTGTTAATTGCCAGCCTCGACCGCGACCTCTAGCGTGCTCTGGCATAGTGTCGAACACATCCCGTGCACGCCCGGAGCGCGAGCAGAGCGCGCGTCTTGCAGCCGCGCGCCCGAGCCGACACGCTGGCCCGCCTGGCTTTAGCCCACACAGCAGCACCTCGCCACGCACTCCCCTTCTCACTGCAACACGCCAAGCAGCCCCGCCGCGCCCGACGGGCCAAGCGCTAGCCGCCGCCGCCGCCCGACAGCCTCTGGCCATGTCGGTGCCGCCCAAGCCACTCCCACTCGCCACCTGCCCCTGGAACAGCGCGTGCTCAGCCGCAGCCATGTTCGCTAGCGCTCGTCGCCGCCACGATGCCCTGCTGCTACAGAACGTCGGTTCGCCGGAAGCTTATCCACGGCCACCGCTGAACCGCCTCGACTCGCCTATATAAGGAGCCCCGAGCTCATCTCCGCACGCAGGCAGTCCCAAGCCACCTCTAGAGGACCCCCATTGGCAGCCAATCGACCCGGGGAGGCCTCCTTCCTCATCTCCGGCAACCACGGCTGCCGCCACTGCCCCGGCCATTTCGGCACCACCGAGGCCTCTCCCTCTCCGTTCTCTCCACCAAGAACCTCCTCATCCTCCCGTGAGCCTTTTCCCCTACTTGATTTTGATCGGGAGCCAACGCCGCCACAAAGTCACTTCGCCACCGAAGCCTTCTTCCGCCGCGGAGCTCGCCGCCGGCAGCTCACTCCATCCCCGCCGACCCAACGACTACCGGGAGGACCGCCCCAACCTTACGGATCCATCCCCACCCTCGGGGGCCCGCGAGGAGCAGCCAAACGCCGGCGACGATCGCCGGAGCCCCGCTCCGCTCGGGCAAAGGAGGGAGACGATGCGCGGCGACTGGTCAAACCTGACCAGTGGGCCAGGCAGGCCAACTGTCAGTGACACCCCGCGCCGTCCGCGTGGTTAAGTGGAGGCGTAAAGCCCCAAGTACGCCTCCTCTGCACCGAAAGCGTATTTCTATCTGAACCGTTTTCTTTTCTGTTTTATTTTAAATAACAGATTTGACCAAATCTTTGACTGGCTATAACTTTTTAAATATAACTACAAATGAGTTGATTCTTTTTCCTACCTTCCTTAAATTTGGTCTAGTTTATTTTAAGATTTATTTGAAAATTTTTCAAACAACTTTTTGGTTCTGTTTTTGAAATATGTGTTAATTCAAATATATTTTTAAATAGGATTTTGGGAGAGAGAAGAAGCTTTCAAAAGTTTTGGAGAGCATCTCACCCCTCCACAAGATTGAAGGCAAGCATTCTGAATCCCGGCATAATATTTTTGGTGTGATCGTTGATACATTTATAACACCATCGCATTTCGAAGGACTTGTTATTTCATGTGATATGATCATATGCATGGGTACATGTTGTTGATTTCCATGCTGTTGGAAATGGACACACTTGTGATGATAATCACCCTCATATGCCTTGCATGCATACCGGCAGGAACCCGGGAAAACCTCTGCCTTGGGTAGGCTTGAGTTTGTCGCCGGTCTCCGTCGGGACGGTTATGTCTGGTATGGCATGGTAAGGCGATATGAGAGGTGACTCTGTTGGATGAAATATATTCGTCATGCTAATCATGCAGGGAATACTTGAACCTCCTGAGTCGACCGTAGATCGAGTCTTGTTCCAGTAAACCCCCATACTTGTTTCGTACTACCACTCGTCTCTACAGCAAGTAGAGTACGATTCAGTAAGTTGTCAACCTCTTTCCAGCACACACCGTACAGAGAGGCCATGGTGGAAGATACCGGTTGTAGCTGGTAGGCAGGCCACCTGGTCCGGGGGCATGGGTGTTTCCGGTTGGGACCGAGAGGGGAGGCCACCCCTTAGAGCGCGCGATATAAATTTGATCCCATGCTACGCGAGGTTGTAGCCTCCCCACTTAGAGTTTGCTTAACAGGTGTCGTGGGTGATTCCAGACACGTGTGAGATAAGCTGGTGTGTGCAAGTTAGGTGTGTTTTCAACAAAAAGACCGTAGACGGAATTAGTCCTGCTGGACTAGAGAAATCCGTTACTCGTGGGTAAAGAGTACACCCTCTGCAGAGAATAAACCTATTCGAATAGCCGTGTCTATGGTTAAGGATCCCCAACTAGGCACCACTACTGATCATCGGGAAAGGAAACATAATAACGCTGAGAGTCCTCGTCGAACTCCCACTTGAGCTCGTACTCGTCACCTAGAGCGGAATCACCTAGACCTGCATCTGGAGTTATAGTATCTGTGAGCCACAGGGACTCAGCAATCTCGCACCCTCGCGATCAAAACTATTTAAGCTCATAGGAATGGATAAGGCAAATATATGTGGTTCTGCAGCAAGCGACTAGCATATGTGGTGGCTAACTTATACGCAAAAGAGAGCGAGAAGAGAAGGCGAAGCACGGGCGAGAAGCTAAAGGAACATCCTGCGCAAGCATAACTCCAACACCGTGTCTACTTCCCAGACTCCGCCGAGAAGGGGCCATCACGGTAACACACACGGTTGATTCATTTTAATTAAGTTTAGTTCAAGTAATCTACAACCGGACATTAACAAATTCCCATCTGCCCATAACCGCGGGCACGGCTTTCGAAAGTTCAATCCCTGCAGGGGAGTCCCAACTTAGCCCATGACAAGCTCTCACGGTCAACGAAGGAATAGACCTCCACCCGGGACACACCGATCAGACTCGGTAACCCGGTACAACAAGACAATTCGACAGGTTAAAACAAGTCCAGCAACACCGCCCGAATGTGCCGACAAATCCCGATAGGAGCTGCACATATCTCTTTCTCAGGGCACACTCAGATGAGACTAGCTACGAGTAAAACCAACCCCCAAGTTTCCCCAAGGTGGCCCCGCAGGCAGCTCAGTTCGGACCAACACTCAGAGGGAGCACTGGCCCAAGGGGGGCTAAAATACGATGACCCTCGGGCTCCGGAAACCCAAGGGAAAAAGAGGCTAGGTGGCAAATGGTAAAACCAATGTTGGGCATTGCTGGAAAAGCTTTAATCAAGGCGAACTATCAAGGGGTTCCCATTATAGCCCAACCGTGTAAGGGACGCAACAATCCGGGAACATAACACCGATATGACGGAAACTAGGGCGGCAAGAGTGGAACAAAACACTAGGCGAGAGGCCGAGCCTTCCACCCTTTACCAAGTATATAGATGCATTAAGATAACATAGCAATATAATGATATCCCAACAAGTAAAATAAATGTTCCAACAAGGAACGGCTCCAATCTTCACCTGCAACTAACAACGCTATAAGAAGGGCTGAGCAAAGCGGTAACATAGCCAATCAACGGTTTGCTAGGACAATGGTGGGTTAGAGGTTCAATCATGCAATTGGGAGGCTGACAAGCAAATGGTAGGCATCATAGCAGTGGCAAGCAAAAGAGCGAGCAAACTAGCATAGCAAAGATATTAGTGATTTCGAGGGTATGATCATCTTGCCTGCACAGTTGTCAGAGTTGACTGGATCCTCACAAGCGAACTCAACGGGCTCCTCGGTAGCGAACTCGTCTCCCGGCTCTACCCAACAAGACAAAGAAGCAACAAGGATACAATCAACCACGGGCAAGTCCAAGCAATATGATGAAATGACGATATGCTATGCGGGATGCGATGCGGGATGCAAAATGCAAGATATGACAGGAAATGCATGAACCTGGCATCAACTTGGAAAACCAAGTGTGCCACTGGATAGAGGGGATGAAATCGATTGAAAACGATATAAAGATCATTGGAATCGGAGCTACGGTTTGGAAATGGCAAGCGTTTTAAGATACGACACCGGTCTGCGGTTTACAGCAAGTAGGCATATAAATGCAACGAAATGAACATGCTACAGCCACCAAACATGAAAACAAAATAAATGGCAGTGATGTACACAAGATGGTTGACAAAACACTAGCACTGAGCCATAGGCAAATTTATCCATTAAGAGGTTCAAACAAGCATGGCTAAAACGCAAATGCAAAACAGATTCCAGACTTAGTGAAATTAACACTAGTCTGAAATTTCAGATCACGATGCTCTCTTCGGAGCAGCAAAACAACATGATAGAAAACCTGAACATGACAAGTAAGAACATGGCATGGAGATACTCAACAAGCTTAACAAAACACCCAAAGTGACCTAGGGCCAAAAGGGTTCACAAAATACTCTACCGAGCTCACGAACATAGCTCGAACACAAACAGTTTTCAGACTTAGTGAAAACTGAGACACGCTGAAATATAACTCACGAAGGCATGTAAACGAGCTCGATGCACTCACTACGGTGCAAGTCATGGCAAGGAAAGCATATAACCAGCAAGAAGGCACAAAGTGCTAGCTACACATGGCAAGAACGAAGGCATAGCATGCATGGAACACTAACGGTAGCATCGGCAAAATCGCAAACAAGTTGACGATCTGCCCAGATTAACAACGAAGCAAAAGTTGAGCTCGATTGAGTCAACCTAGAGCACTCCACATATGCAAACAAAGACATGGATGGATAGAGCATAACATAAATAGCAAAACTCCCTTACTGATCATCCTCAAAAGAGGCACGGATCACTAGGAAACAAGCTGGACATATAGCATCATGAACTAAAATATCCCAGACTTAGTGAAAATCACTAAGTCCCTGAAATCTGCAATCTCAGGTACCTCTCTTCGCAAGCTTGCACAAGACAACACACACATCCTAAAAATGCATGGGTGGCACCTCTGGAAAGAAGACAAAATGCTTAACAATTCATCCCAAAGGGGCACAGGCATATCATGCACGAATTAAACATGGCAAAAATGACAAAAGTGTATGATGAACTAACGGATCTGCAATTTAACTCACGAAGCCTCCTTCTAACAGCATTTTGGGAATCAAGATGACCTCAAATGCAAATGATGCAATGGAATGAAATGACACACTCGTCGAGGCGAACATTTTGATATATTATATGCCCAAAACGGAGCATACGGATGCGGAGATATCATCAGTCAAAGTTTGCTTAAAAATTAAGGGGGAGAGGAAAAAGTCAACCCTCAGTTTTTAGATCTCAGATCTAGGGTTCGGGCACTGTTCACGGCGGCACTGTAGCAGCTCGGCGCCGGAGTTCGCGCTCGCCGGAGAAGCACGCCAGAGGAGAGGAGGAGCTCGCCGGAGGTGGGGACGTCGCCGGATCCGGGGCCGGTCGGAGGAGGCGCCGGCGTTGGTGGTGCTTGCGGGCGCGGAAGCCGAGGCGAACGGCAGCCGACTCGGCGGAGTGGAGTGGAGGCGCGGCGGCGCTCGCGGTGGCGGGTGGCGTCTCCGGCCACCGGAGCCTGAAGAGACGGCGGCGAGGTGGAACGCGCGGGGCGCGGGGCACTCGGGCTCGCGGGGGCCCCTCCTGGGCCTCCCGGGCCGGCGGCGGGGAAGAGGAGCGGCGCCACGTGGCAGCGCCTGAGTGGCGGAGGCGGGCGGCGGCGGACGCGTCCGGCGCTGGGGCGGACGTGTCCGTCGGCGGCGGAGGATGTTTTTTTTAAACTAGGGTTTGAGACGAGGGGATCCGGGATTTGGAGGAGGGGGGTCTATATATAGGCATAGAGGGAGCTAGGAGAGTCCAAATGAGGTGCGGTTTTCGCCCACACGATCGTGATCGAACGCTCTAGGACATGGAGCAGAGTTTGGTGGGTTTTGGGCCAAATTTGGGGGGTGTTGGGCTGCAACACACACGAGGCCTTTCCGGTCCCTCGGTTAACCGTTGGAGTATCAAACGAAGTCCAAATGACCCGAAACTTGACAGGCGGTCTACCGGTAGTAAACCAAGGCCGCTTGGTAAGTCTCGGTCCAATCCGGAAATGTTTAAACCCCACACACGAAAGAAGACTAGAAATGACCACCGGAGGAGAACGAAGCGCCGGAATGCAAAACGGACAACGGGGAAAATGCTCGAATGCATGAGATGAACATGTATGCAAATGCAATGCACGTGATGACATGATAAGAGATGCACGAAAAAGAAAAACAACACACGGAAACAAAGACCCAAACCCGAGAAATAAATATAACTTAGCGCCGGAGACGGCAAGAGTTGGATACAAATATGGAAAGTATATCTGGGGCGTTACAACCATTTGTTGTACTCACAGGCCAGAATGGTCTTGTACTACATTTTTTGTATTTTGCTTGGAATTTCTGTAACAAGTTGGAACCTCATCAGCTAACAGTAATCCTGGGGCTGATGAGCACGACGGTCTTTTCTGGAAATTTATTACTCCGGAAAACCCGGTCGTGACAGACTTGGTATTAGAGCCAGGCTGACCATTGGCTAATCCTATCTTAGCCATGTCAATAAGCTTAGGCAAACCAACCCACCAGACCATGACCAAACCCCAGCCAAGCTTCTCGTGCAAGATAGCCACACAGTGACCCAACTCCTTTTTATAGTCGGTGCCCAACCTATCAACCTAACCTGTCACTCATGTGCCAGTGACCGGCCCCTAAATAGTCCTTTCTCGCAAGCGTTCGAAGGAAGATTCCGTCCCCTTTTTCCTATAAAAAGGGTGCGCTAGCACCAAACCAGCACAGCACAGCCGCTACCCCAAACCGAGCCACAATGCCTGGACCTATAGTGCACAACGAAACCACAGCAACCAACCTTGGAGGTTTTGTGACCATCCTCGCAAACCTCACCCGTCGTGCCTACGCATTAGAGGAGCCACCAGAATATGTTGTGTATCAAGGACCCATGAGCGGTGAAGACCGCCAATTCTGGGCCACTGTGCACATTTACGGTAGGAGTCTAGCACCCGAGCGTCCCTACCGGTTCACCGGAAGAACAACTTCCTTTGAGCCACAAGCCATCCAGCTAGCCGCTCGAGAGGCTATAGTTCATCTCAGGCACTTGTCGCCCAGAGTTAACTGTCGCTCGTTCCACTACTATCCCAGACGTGAAGGGTATGGTAGACCACCCCAAGTTGCCAATGGAGATCACGAGACGGACCCCGCATTGTTGCACCTAGTGCGCTATGTAGGTGCACTAGAGGCACTGTTCGACCAGATCACTATTGATCTAATCGCAGCTCGTGGAGAGCTGGTTCGTCGAGCCCCGGCGAGAGAAGAAAACGAGCCCAACACCGACAACCCAGTCGTGCTGTTTGGACAACCGATCGAGACCCCGAGATCTGCCCCAGCCATCGGCCAAGGTGCTGCGATAACCCCAGAAGTGCTTCGTCGCCTTTTGGGAGCACACTCCAACGGGGTTGTGGCCAACAATCCCCGCGATGGTCACCATCACTACCCCGACCCTGCAGTTCCTCCGCCATCTCCGACTAATCCCGGCAGAGAGACACGTGGAGAAGCCTCGACATCCACCAGGCACGCCCGTTTAGACATAAACGAAGTAGACTAAGCCGTATGAGTAGCACCAAGTTTCAATGTATCCTCGTTTTGTAATCATGCGACCGCGTATATTAACGCAGCCTGTCTTTGTGCCTCTGTTTTAATAATAGCCTTGCATATTTGGTCAGCGCATAGCTGCATATTTTTCCGGGCACGACTACCAAAACCAACCTGACGACAACCACAGTAACACGTCTCTTTATGAGATATGTGCATCTCTGACACTGACCCGACCTTTGGAGCTAAGCTGGCAAATTTATTACCTTTCACCACGGTGAAACGACCCGGCTCCATTGCTATATAAAGGCCACCTTGTGACCTTAGCCAGCAACCCTCACTTTGTGCACAACACTCACGCTCTTTCCTGTCATGCCGAGCCCCAGCATTCATCTGAGAACCCCAGATGCAACTCCAGGTAGCTTTGTCAAAATATTGTGGGATTTTACCCGCAGTACCATGGGTTCTACCCAGCCACCCGAGTACGAGCTGTTCAAATCGAGGATCACCCCATCCACCTCGGAATATTGGGCAGCAGTACACATTCCCCCTGTAGACCCCAATCAAGATCCAATAGAAGTTTCCTTCGTGGGGAAATCTATGCCAACCCCACACTTGGCCATAGAAGCTGCTGCGAAAGAAGCGATTGCTCGTCTTCGATCCGCAGTACCCTATGCCCGCGAACGAGGATATTATTACTTTCCGAGCCGTGCAGCACCCGAAGAAGTAACATCTTTTCCCGGTGGACGTATTGAGAGAGACCCAGTTCTGGCCAACCTTATCCAGTACATCATTGCTCAAGAGCATTTAAACCAGCGAGTGATGGATTATCTCCAGAGCCTCGCAGATTTAAATCCTCAGATTGCCATCGGCAGACCACTAAGACCCGACCCGGAGAGACGCATACATCGACTGGTCAATCCACTTCCTCCGATAGAAGAGGAGTGTATTCCTTTACCAGAGACATTTTATCAGGACCCCGTCCAGTTACCATTTTCTTTTTAGACGTCACTACTGTATTTGTTTTTGCAGCATTTATATTTATGTGTGTGACTTATGCGTGATACCCTGAGTTTGTACGACGAGTCAATTATTTGGCTTCTACTAATGTGTGTAGTTTTTGTTGTGGTTTATGCTCCTTTAAATTAACTGTTTTTCCCTCGCAAAATCCTGGAGTGAGATTTCTTTTCCCCGAGTTGCTACATCTACACTTTCTCACGACGTGGATTATTTAATTTCACACAGCACCACGAGAAGACTCACAACCCTTATCATTCGGACACATACACTGTTTGCAAAACTTTGCAACGGTGTTACATCCAGCTAATCACCCCCTAACAACAGTTAGCACCCGACACACTCCATCTACTCCTCATGATCACCACCACCGTGGAGAGCCAACACCCGAGCCGCAGCGTCGCAATACTCGTCGAAGATCATCGCGCACAGGAGCACAGAGAGCCCTAGCAGCGTCGCCAGCCCTCCGCATATCAGGATCACAAACCAGTCCGGCATCGCCTCCGCCATTAGAGCCTCGACCGAGCTTCTGTAAGCAGTAATGGAGAAAGAAGGAGGAGGAGAAGTGAGGCCAGGTGTGGGGAAGAAGAGAGAGGCACCCCGGTCGTTTTTATAGCTCGAGCTCGGTGTACGGTGGGCGAAGTCCACCAACGCCGCTCGTCGCCGATCGCCGGTGTTCGGAGTCGAATCCGCGAGCAGTGCCAACAGCGCACTGGCCCGCGAGGTGAGTGCACGCTGCACCAGCAGCTAGCACGCCGCGCACTACCACGGTACGGCCTAGATGCCCTACACACTAGGCGTCGCCGGTGGAGAAAGCGCGCGGGAGAGAGGAAGAAGAAAGGGCCAGAGGGAGAAGGAGAGGAGACTGACAGTGGACCCCGGGTCCACCTGTCGGCCAGAGAGAGCACTGTGCTCTCGGGTACGACCAGCGTATATCTAAATTTAGGAGTTATCCTAAATTTATATCCAACGTAGAAATCACCCGTTTTGTCCCGAACCGTAGACTCTTCCACGCAGCACCAGTTTTCGCACTGTGGTTTTTTCACCACTTATTGCCCTCTCACTGTAGCCACATCGTCATTGCGTAATTATTTTCTTAACACCGCTTTTAGCAAATCTTGAGGACGAGATTTTTTTAAGGGGGTTAGTATTGTGACACCCAAAAAAAAATTTGGCCTTGTTTTAATGGAATAAAATTTTGCCAGGATTTAAAACTTTGAATTTTTGAGCTCCATTTTTGATTTTTTAAATCTTTTCCTTCCCTGTTATTATGAGTTTTTCCCAGAGAGAAAACTTTTCAAATGTGTTATTGGACTTGATTAACCTCTCAAGTAAAACTTTCCCTTATCCAATATAACTAATTAACTAATTTAGTTGCTTGATCATTGTTTTCTTGGAAAAATGGTTTTTTTGATTAAATGGCCTTATTTGAACTACAACCATTTGATAAATTCACTTAAAATTCCCACAAAAATTTGGAGATGTCATGTGATGTTTTTAAATCACTTTTATGCAAAAATATATTTCATTCATGAAATATTTTGAGCCCTACACTCAATTTTTCTTCTCTGGTCCAGAGTGCATTTTGCACTACAACCTATTTAAATATTTCTTTAAAACTTCTACCAAAATTAGGGGAGGTCAGTAGGAGCCTATTATTTCACTTTGTGCAAAAACCTATTTATGTTATTTGAAAAATTTGAGTGAATCAACCTCATCTTCATTCTGGACCAACTTGATGGTTTGTACAGCAACCATGTTTTTACTTGCTCTTTAACCCTTGATTATTTCTCCTACATGTAGTCCCCCATGTTAAACCCTTAAGTCCAGGAGCATGCACCTTTTGGATCATTTTTGGTTCATGAAATAATGCTATTTATTTCCTGTCCAGAATTGAAGTTTTGTGAAACTTGCACTAACAAGTTTCTGCTTTTGGCCAACTAACCTCACCACTCTCTCTTGCATCTAAAGAGACTTCCATCTGGAGTTTTTGACCATTCCAAGACCTGCCTGCGTGCCCTTAGCATTTTGTCAAACACCTGGTGTGCATGGCCAGTTTTGACATGATTTTGTCTTTGCATTGTGACCTTGCACCTCGGATCATACTAGCATGTCCACTAGGATTCCAGTTGCTCCTAACCTGGGTCTGTTAATTGCCAGCCTCGACCGCGACCTCTAGCGTGCTCTGGCATAGTGTCGAACACATCCCGTGCACGCCCGGAGCGCGAGCAGAGCGCGCGTATTGCAGCCGCGGGCCCGAGCCGACACGCTGGCCCCCTTGGCTTTGGCCCACACAGCAGCACCTCGCCACGCACTCCCCTTCTCACCGCAACACGCCAAGCAGCCCCGCCGCGCCCGACGGGCCAAGCGCTAGCCGCCGCCGCCGCCCGACAGCCTCTGGCCATGTCGGTGCCGCCCAAGCCACTCCCACTCGCCACCTGCCCCTGGAACAGCGCGTGCTCATCCGCAGCCATGTCCGCTAGCGCTCGTCGCCGCCACGATGCCCTGCTGCTACAGAACGTCGGTTCGCCGGAAGCTTATCCACGGCCACCGCTGAACTGCCTCGACTCGCCTATATAAGGAGCCCCGAGCTCATCTCCGCACGCAGGCAGTCCCAAGCCACCTCTAGAGGACCCCCATTGGCAGCCAATCGACCCGGGGAGGCCTCCTTCCTCATCTCCGGCAACCACGGCCGCCGCCACTGCCCCGGCCATTTCGGCACCACCGAGGCCTCTCCCTCTCCGTTCTCTCCACCAAGAACCTCCTCATCCTCCCGTGAGCCTTTTCCCCTACTTGATTTTGATTGGGAGCCAACGCCGCCACAAAGTCACTTCGCCACCGAAGCCTTCTTCCGCCGCGGAGCTCGCCGCCGGCAGCTCACTCCGTCCCCGCCGACCCAATGACTACCGGGAGGACCGCCCCAACCTTACGGATCCATCCCCACCCTCGGGGGCCCGCGAGGAGCAGCCAAACGCCGGAGACGATCGCCGGAGCCCCGCTCCGCTCAGCCAAAGGAGGGAGACGACGCGCGGCGACTGGTCAAACCTGACCAGTGGGCTAGGCAGACCCACTGTCAGTGACACCCCGCGCCGTCCGCGTGGTTAAGTGGAGGCGTAAAGCCCCAAGTACGCCTCCTCTGCACCGAAAGCGTATTTCTATCTGAACCGTTTTCTTTTCTGTTTTATTTTAAATAACAGATTTGACCAAATCTTTGACTGGCTATAACTTTTTAAATATAACTACAAATGAGTTGATTCTTTTTCCTACCTTCCTTAAATTTGGTCTAGCTTATTTTAAGATTTATTTGAAAATTTTTCAAACAACTTTTTGGTTCTGTTTTTGAAATATGTGTTAATTCAAATATATTTTTAAATAGGATTTTGGGAGAGAGAAGAAGCTTTCAAAAGTTTTGGAGAGCATCTCACCCCTCCACAACATTGAAGGCAAGCATTCTGAATCCCGGCATAATATTTTTGGTGTGATCGTTGATACATTTATAACACCACCGCATTTCAAAGGACTTGTTATTTCATGTGATATGATCATATGCATGTGTACATGTTGTTGATTTCCATGCTGTTGGAAATGGACACACTTGTGATGATAATCACCCTCATATGCCTTGCATGCATACCGGCAGGAACCCGGGAAAACCTCTGCCTTGGGTAGGCTTGAGTTTGTCGCCGGTCTCCGTCGGGACGATTATGTCTGGTATGGCATGGTAAGGCGATATGAGAGGTGACTCTGTTGGATGAAATATATTCGTCATGCTAATCATGCAGGGAATACTTGAACCTCCTGAGTCGACCGTAGATCGAGTCTTGTTCCAGTAAACCCCCATACTTGTTTCGTACTACCACTCGTCTCTACAGCAAGTAGAGTACGGTTCAGCAAGTTGTCAACCTCTTTCCAGCACACACCGTACAGAGAGGCCATGGTGGAAGATACCGGTTGTAGCTGGTAGGCAGGCCACCTGGTCCGGGGGCATGGGTGTTTCCGGTTGGGACCGAGAGGGGAGGCCACCCCTTAGAGCGCGCGATATAAATTTGATCCCATGCTGCGCGAGGTTGTAGCCTCCCCACTTAGAGTTTGCTTAACAGGTGTCGTGGGTGATTCCAGACACGTGTGAGATAAGCTGGTGTGTGCAAGTTAGGTGTGTTTTCAACAAAAAGACCGTAGACGGAATTAGTCCTGCTGGACTAGAGAAATCCGTTACTCGTGGGTAAAGAGTACACCCTCTGCAGAGAATAAACCTATTCGAATAGCCGTGTCTATGGTTAAGGATTACAGTCTGGGATGGGTCAGGTGTCGGTCTTAGTGTCGGTCTTCGGAGGTGAAACCGTTAACCAGAAAAATGGAATTACTACTCGTGACTTGTGATATCTATGATTATTATTATTGTTGACTAACCCGTGATATTATTACCGAATATCTCTAGGATGGTTCTACCTCCGGGATATTCACTATGATCATTTCTTTTAAAGCCCTTTATGTGGTGTCGCTCAGACGCCCGACTGTGGCATTTCTTTTAAAGCCCTTTATGTGGTGTCGCCCAGACGCCCGACTGTGGCATTTCTTTTAAAGCCCTTTATGCGGCGTCGCCCAGACGCCCGACTGTGGCATTTCTTTTAAAGCCCTTTATGTGGCGTCGCGCAGACGCCCGACTGTGGCATTTCTTTTAAAGCCCTTTATGTGGCGTCGCCCAGACGCCCGACTGTGGCATTTCTTTTAAAGCCCTTTATGTGGTGTCGCTCAG